>NC_084559.2:3110000-3225000 GCF_033978685.3 Nerophis lumbriciformis | reverse complement strand
TGACGTCACATCCGGAGAAAATCCGCCATTTTCTCAAACACCGAGTCAAATCAGCTCTGTTATTTTCCGTTTTTTTCGACTGTTTTCCGTACCTTGGAGACATCATGCCTCGTCGGTGTGTTGTCGGAGGGTGTAACAACACGAACAGGGACGGATTCAAGTTGCACCAGTGGCCCAAAGATGCGGTCGGACGTGCCCGAAACACCTCACTCGGGAGGCGTGCGGGTGGCATCCTGACCAGATGCCCGAACCACCTCATCTGGCCCCTCTTGATTTGGAGGAGCAGAGGCTTTAGTTTGAGCTCCTCCCAGATGACAGAGCTTCTCACCCTATCTCTAAGGGAGAGCCCCGCCACCCGGCAGAGGAAACTCATTTCGGCCGCTTGTACCCGTGATCTTGTCCTCCATCCATCCATCCATCTTCTTCCGCTTGTCCGAGGTCGGGTCGCGGGGGCAGTAGCCTAAGCAGGGAAGCCCAGATTTCCCTCTCCCCAGCCACTTCGTCCATCTCTTCCTGTGGGACCCCGAGGCGTTCCCAGGCCAGCCGGGAGACATAGTCTTCCCAACGTGTCCTGGGTCTTCCCCGTGGCCTCCTACCGGTTGGACGTGCCCTAAACACCTCCCTAGGGAGGCGTTCGGGTGGCATCCTGACCAGATGCCCGAACCACCTCATCTGGCTCCTCTCGATGTGGAGGAGCAGCGGCTTTACTTTGAGCTCCCCCCGGATGACAGAGCTTCTCATCCTATCTCTAAGGGAGAGCCCCGCCACCCGGCGGAGGAAACTCATTTCGGCCGCTTGTACCCTTGATCTTGTCCTTTCGGTCATGACCCAAAGCTCATGACCATAGGTGAAGATGGGAACGTAGATCGACCGGTAAATTGAGAGCTTTGCCTTCCGGCTCAGCTCCTTCTTCACCACAACGGATCGATACAGCATCCGCATTACTGAAAATGCCGCACCGATCCGCCTGTCAATCTCACGATCCACTCTTCCCTCAATCGTGAACAAGACTCCTAGGTACTTGAACTCCTCCACTTGGGGCAGGGTCTCCTCCCCAACCCGGAGATGGCACTCCATCCTTTTCCGGGCGAGAACCATGGACTCGGACTTGGAGGTGCTGATTCCCATCCCAGACGAGTCAAATCAGCTCTGTTATTTTCCGTTTTTTCGACTGTTTTCCGTACCTTGGAGACATCATGCCTCGTCGGTGTGTTGTCGGAGGGTGTAACAACACGAACAGGGACGGATTCAAGTTGCACCAGTGGTCCAAAGATGCGAAAGCGGCAAGAAATTGGACGTTTGTTCCGCACACTTTACCGACGAAAGCTATGCTACGACAGAGATGGCAAGAATGTGTGGATATCCTGCGACACTCAAAGCAGATGAATTTCCAACGATAAAGTCAAAGAAATCTTCCGCCAGACCCCCATTGAATCTGCCGGAGTGTGTGAGCAATTCAGGGACAAAGGCCCTCGGTAGCACGGCAAGAAATGGCGGCAGTTTGTTCCCGCAGACGAGCGAGCTAAACCCCCTATCGACCCTAGCTTCCCTGGCCTGCTGACATCAACTCCAAAACTGGACGGATCAGCTTTCAGGAAAAGAGCGCGGATGAGGGTATGTCTACAGAATATATTAATTGATGAAAATTGGGCTGTCTGCACTCTCAAAGTGCATGTTGTTGCCAAATGTATTTCATATGCTGTAAACCTAGTTCATAGTTGTTAGTTTCCTTTAATGCCAAACAAACACATACCAATCGTTGGTTAGAAGGCGATCGCCGAATTCGTCCTCGCTTTTTCCCGTGTCGCTTTCGTCGGTTTCGCTTGCATACGGTTCAAACCGATATGGCTCAATAGCTTCAGTTTCTTCTTCAATTTCGTTTTCGCTACCTGCCTCCACACTACAACCATCCGTTTCAATACATGCGTAATCTGTTGAATCGCTTAAGCCGCTGAAATCCGAGTCTGAATCCGAGCTAATTTCGCTATAGCTTGCTGTTCTATCCGCCATGTTTTTTTGTGTTGGCATCACTATGTGACGTCACAGGAAAATGGACGGGTGTATATAACGACGGTTAAAATCAGGCACTTTGAAGCTTTTTTTAGGGATATCGCGTGATGGGTAAAATTTTGAAAAAAAACGTCGAAAAATAAAATAAGCCACTGGGAACTGATTTTTAATGGTTTTAACCCTTCTGAAATTGTGATAATGTTCCCCTTTAAACCAGATCATTATCAAAAATGCAAATCCCAGAGTGGGCTAAAAACAAGACAAGCATTGTGGAACATACAGAGTGCTCATTGGGACAACTATTACATCCAACACGTTCATGATGCTACTCTGGACTGACTTCCGACTTCCGACTTGCCCTTGGGTAGCAGGTTATAGTTTGCTTTGTGTATAATTTTAGCTGTTTGCAAATTCACTATGTCATGGAATTTCAGTATTTTTGATTGAATAAATAAAGGATTTGTATGTTCTCTATATCCAACATTATGTATTGTGGAAGGGGCGTGGCCTGCGGGCCTGCCACGGAACGGGGTGTGCCAGGACCGGCCTCGAAAACAGCGACAGGTGCGTGGATGGCCCAGGTGGGCCTTGTTATCTAATCACCTGACGCCTTTATTAGCAGCAGCCGGAATGAGACACGCAGTTGGAGTTGTAGGTGCTGCAGAGCTGGAAAGCAAAAGACTTGCACTATTTGATGAAAATAAAACAGTGTTATACCCTGAATTCCGGGCTCTCCTGGCAGTGTGTGGTGGCCTGAAGAACCCACTAGAGGGCAACCTCCACATGTATTATTCTAATTTCAATTTCAATTATTCTAATTCAATAACAGAGCAGCATTTCTTCATCCGGAAACAACAACACCGGAAATGTGTCCCGTGAAAAAACGTCCGACCTTTAATAACTAAAGTTCCTTGGGTGAATAATGTAAACTCACCACACCGGTATGTTTTAGCGCTTTCATGGTGAGTTTACTGACAGATATAAGTAAGAACTTTACACTACTTTATATTAGAAATGGCAACAGTGGAGGATGAATGTCTCATAAGAAGAAGATAGAGAGCAAGAAGAAGCTTATCGACTACGGCATATAACAAAGGCGGACGCGCACAATTTTTCATGCAGATCCCAAATACAGATCAGCAGGTACCAGAAGGTAAGAAAAGTTGATTTTGCATAATATTGCGAAACTAAACGCCAGATAATATGTCTTACCTTATACTCACACCATAATAATACTCCTATGTTGAAGCACAGTACAATCCATCAAGTGGTGTGGCTGCACAGCTTACCAAAGTCGTACTAAAACATGTTGGTAAGATTTTTGAGCGCCGTGTGTAATGTTCTATATTTTCAACGGAACATATCGAATGTCGGTGTTGTTTACTTGAGTCATATTGCCATCATTTTAAAGTCTACACATATCTCTTATGTTTGACTGCCGTCTTCTGGCATACTTGCCAACCCTCCCGGATTTTCCGGGAGACTCCTGAAATTCAGCGCCTCTCCCGAAAAACTCCCGGGATAAATTTTCTCCCGAAAAAGTCCCGAAATTCAGGTGGGGCTGGAGGCCACGCCCCCTCCAGCTCCATGCGGACCTGAGTGACGTGTTGACGTCCGCTTTCTCACAATATAAACAGGACAATACTGCCATCTACTGTACATGCATATGTGACCCACCCATAATGTGTCACATTTTTGTGTTGATTTATGTATTTTATTTTGTGGTTTGAATTCGTTTTTGGAGCTGTCATTACACATTTATCAGTATTCACATTGGTCAGTAGGGGGCAGTAGGGCGTTTCTTCCCAATTGAATGCTATCACCTGCAGACCGGAAGTGTCTTGTCATTCTGATGAGCGACCAGTCTGTGAACAATTGAAACGTCCTGTGTGCTTTTTTCCTCCTGTATAACAGGTTAGTTTTGGTGAATCAACTCACTGAATAATATCCATGTGATCTTTATAAGTTTAAGTACACCTTCTGATGGTGGAGCCTAACTCTAAAGTGTTTGTGAGTTGTAGTTTGTATTTGTGAATGAATCCAGCGCACAGCTGCAGTAATCAATACAAAAAGGCGACGTGAGTGCGCAATGTTTATATAGGAACTTCTGATCCTAATTCAGACTCCCAAATTAGAGCTCCCGTTTTCTTATTGATTTTATAATGTATATTTGTATAATGTGTGTGTTTTGAAATAGTGACAGAGAATAGAACAAGGATGGACAATTCAACCCTTAACTCAACAATGAGTAGATGAGTGTTATGTGTGTGTATATGTGTAAATAAATGATCCTTGAAATTCAAGTATTTCTTTTATTTATCTATATGTACAGTATATATATATACATATATATATATATATGTAATAAAATAAATATATATAACTAGAATTCACTGAAAGTCAAGTATTTCTTATATATATATATATATCTTAACCACGCCCCCAACCACGCCCCCCCACCCCACCCCCACCTCCCGAAATCAGAGGTCTCAAGGTTGGCAAGTATGTCTTCTGGTCACACATCATTACACCATGTACCAAATAAACTTGCTTCGAGGTCGGTAAGCACAACCAGAATTATACCGTCCATTAGGCGCACCGGGTTATAAGACGCACTGTCGAGTTTTGAGGGGAAAAAATGATTTTAAGTGCGCCTTATAGTCCGGAAAATACGGTAAATAGATTTTTTTGAGGAGCTTTGCGGAGTCTTTTAAATCTTGGATTTCACAGGTGTCATGTGTATCGCTAATTATTGCCTAATCTTTGCTGGCGCTTTTTAACAGCTTCCGGTTTGCAATGTGCAGTTCCATTCCCTCTCTCAGGCTATAGACACGCTTCTTCTATAAATAAGAAACAAGAAAAAACAAAAAAAAAAACACTTGGGAAATATCATCGCATCTAATCTCGTGAGATCTTGTAAAAGGAAATCTTGCCCCACCCCTAATATATATGAAATTATTAAAAATAAATTACCTAAAAATATATGATCTAAACATGGTCTGTCATACACCTTCAAACTGTACATTGTGAAGTCAAGTGAATTGTGTCTGGTAAAGCTGGTAATGGTGTGTTTATTTAACTGAGTCAACAGCTGAAATGATTGTCGATGGTCAGTCCTGATGGATTAAAAGATAATCTTGTAGCTCAAAAAAGCAACAAAAAAAAATGTTAGGCTAAACTGATATGTCAGATATTCACCTTCAGCTTACAGCTTTGTTCCTAAAAAGTATTTATAAAAAAAAAAAACCTAAGCCATGCTTTTGTTAACGCGGGTCTCTTTGTTGTTAATTTGCATGATTGCTTGTGGCGTGATGCCAGGATGCAGAGATGGAAGGCAATCTGCAGGTAAAATGTATATTCAATGAAGAAAAAAGCAGGTTGCACCAGCATAGATAAAGCAGTAAGTCAAAAACAGGTTTAAAGCAAAAAGCAAAGCAGGAACACATGGTAGAGTACAGGACTAACACATAGTAGAGTACAGGACTAACAATGAACGATGAACCGAGGCTGTCAAACAGATCACAAATCAGAATCTGAATCAGAAATACTTTATTAATCCCTGAGGGGAAATTATAATTTTCAGCACAATCCCATTCAAGAGCAGGCAAACTAAAGTTAGCTAAAGAACCCTCTTGGTTGTCAATCTGAGCCAGGTGAACTGGTGAGGAACCAGCTCCCCAAACAGCGGTCAAGCTGCAGTCAGGCATGCCCTACAGGAAGTGGAATTTAGAAAATAAGAGCGCTGGAAAGGAAAGAATAAACCAAAACACCAGAAGGCACAAAACAAATCAAACTGTCATGAGGAGTCATATAACAGTCTTTTCAGCTTCTGCTGCTTAAATTCTCTCCTAATTAATGTTAAATTTGAAGTTCATGTATTCCACTCAAAAGGTTGAAAGAGCCATCCATCCATCCATCCATCTTCTTCCGCTTATCCGAGGTCGCAGACTAAGCAGGGAAGCCCAGACTTCCCTCTTCCCAGCCACTTGGTCCAGCTCTTCCCGGGGGATCCCGAGGCGTTCCCAGGCCAGCCGGGAGATATAGTCTTCCCAACGTGTCCTGGGACTTCCCGGTGGCCTCCTACCGGTCGGACGTGCCCGAAACACCTCACTCAGGAGGCGGTCGGGTGGCATCCTGACCAGATGCCCGAACCACCTCATCTGGCCCCTCTCGATGTGGAGGAGCAGAGACTTTACTTTGAGCTCCTCCCGGATGGCAGAGATTCTCACCCTATCTCTAAGGGAGAGCCCCGCCACCCGGCGGAGGAAACTCATTTCGGCCGCTTGTACCCTTGATCTTGTCCTTTCGGTCATAACCCAAAGCTTATGACCATAGGTGAGGATGGGAACGTAGATCGACCGGTAAATTGAGAGCTTTGCCTTCCGGCTCAGCTCCTTCTTCACCACAAAGGATCGATACAGCGTCCGCATTACTGAAGACGCCGCACCGATCCGCCTGTCGATCTCACGATCCACTCTTCCCTCATTCGTGAACAAGACTCCAATGAACTTGAACTCCTCCACTTGGGGCAAGATCTCCTCCCCAACCCGGAGATGGCACTCCACCCTTTTCCGGGCGAGAACCATGGACTCGGACTTGGAGGTGCTGATTCTCATCCCAGTCGCTTCACACTCAGCTGCAAACCGATCCAGTGAGAGCTGAAGATCCTGGCCAGATGAAGCCATCAGGACCATATCATCTGCAAAAAGCAGAGACCTAATCCCGCAGCCACCAAACCAGATCCCCTCAACGACCTTGACTGCGCCTAGAAATTCTGTCCATAAAAGTTATGAACAGAATCGGTGACAAAGGGCAGCCTTGGCGGAGTCCAACCCTCACTGGAAACGTGTCCGACTTACTACCGGCAATGTGGACCAAGCTCTGGCACTGATCATACAGGGAGCGGACACAATAAGACAGTTCGTTTCCCCATACTCTCTGAGCACTCCCCACAGGACTTCCCGAGGGACACGGTCGAATGCCTTCTCCAAGTCCACAAAACACATGTAGACTGGTTGGGCAAACTCCCATGCACCCTCAAGGACCCTGCCGAGAATATAGAGCTGGTCCACAGTTCCACGACCAGGACGAAAACCACACTGTTCCTCCTGAATCCAAGGTTTGACTATCCGGCGTCCTTTCGGTCATAACCCAAGGCTCAGGTGAGGATGGGAACGTAGATCGACCGGTAAATTGAGACCTTTGCCTTCCGGTTCAGCTCCTTCTTCACCACAATGGATCGATACAGCGTCCGCATTACTGAAGACGCCGCACCGATCCGCCTGTCGATCTCACGATCCACTCTTCCCTCACTCGTGAACAAGACTCCGAGGTACCGTATTTTCCGCACTATAAGGCGCACCGGATTATTAGCCGCACCTTCTATGAATTACATATTTCATAATTTTGTCCACCAATAAGCCGCCCCGGACTAAAAGCCGCGCCTATGCTGCGCTAAAGTGAATGTCAAAAAAACGCTGCGCTAAAGTGAATGTCAAAAAAACAGTCAGATAGTTCAGTCAAACTTTAATAATATATTGAAAACCAGCGTTCTAACAACTCTGTCCCAAAATGTACGCAAATGTGCAATCACAAACATAGTAAAATTCAAAATGGTGTAGAGCAATAAATAGCAACATAATGTTGCTCGAACGTTAATGTCACAACACACAAAAAAACATAGCGCTCACCTTCTGAAGTTATTCTTCATTCGTAAATCCTTCGAATTCTTCGTCTTCGGTGTCCGAATTGAAAAGTTGCGCAAGCGTGGGATCCAAAAATGGCCGGCTCCGCCTCGTCGAAGTCATCGGATTCAGTGTCGCTGTTGTTGTGCAGCAGTTCTGTGAATCCTGCCTTCCGGAAAGCTCGGACCACAGTTGTGACCGAAACTATCTGCCCAGGCATTTACGATCCACTGGCAGATGTTGGCGTATGTCGACCGGCGCTATCTGCCCGTCTTAGTGAAGGTGTGTTCGCCTTCGGAGCTGTGTGAAAAAAGCCACCCGGCCTCTTCGCGTAAACTTCCCTTAACCACTCGCTCATCTTTTCTTCATCCATCCATCCCTTCGAGTTAGCTTTTATGATGACGCCGGCTGGAAAGGTCTCTTTTGGATGGGTGGAAGTTAGCATGGCAAGCTAGAACCACAGTGAAGGATGACTCCTCATTCCCTGTGGTGCGAATATTCACCGTACGTGCTCCCGTTCCACAGTGCAGTTCACAGGAATATCAGTTGCTGTGAAATACGGTAGTAATCCGTGTGCGGATGGAGAGATTGCGTCTTTTTATGAACCGGATCCTTGTCCTTTGTAGGAGCCATTTTGTGGTCTTTACAGATGTAAACAGGAAATGAAACGTACGGTGATATCCGCGCGTTTTTTCTTCTTCTTCCGGGGGCGGGTGGTTGCTTAAAGCGCTTCCTGTTCTATGGGGGCGGGTGCTTTCCTTGGCGGTTGCTTGCGTAGAAGAAGAAGCGCTTCCTGTTCTACCGGGAAAAAAGATGGCGGCTGTTTACCGAAGTTGCGAGATCGAAACTTTATGAAAATTAATCGTAATAAAGCGCACCGGGTTATAAGGCGCACTGTTAGCTTTTGAGAAAATTTGTGGTTTTTAGGTGCGCCTTATAGTGCGGAAAATACGGTACTTGAACTCCTCCACTTGGGTAATGTTAGTGGCTTGTAAATATTGATAACTTTTACACCATCAATGCCCACACAAAGCCACTCAATTGTTGAATTCCTTGGAGACTGATCAGCAAGGGTCCAATTCAGCTGTTTGTGGACAAACGTAGCAAGACCATGCTTCCTTATTTCTTATATATATAAATAATCTGTTCATGAATGAGTATATCCGTTCGGCCACCGTGTTCAATGGAGAAGTCTGATCTACAAAATGTGCAGGCAGCATACCACTTCCCCTTCGAGCTGTCCTGGATGAACTGAAATTATTTTTTTCCATTCATTTTGGAACTTGCAAGCGTACTTCTTCTTCTTACTCGTCGTCGCCATGTCTCTTCTTCGTTCTTCTGCTTCGTCTCTGTTATGTTTTTGGACATTACTACTTGCCGTAGTTTTGAAGCAATGCATGATGGGAATCCAGATGTTGTGTGTCAGTGTATTAACGCATACTTGCCAACCCTCCCGGATTTTCCGGGAGACTCCCGAAATTCAGCGCCTCTCTCGAAAACCTCCCAGGACAAATTTTCTCCCGAAAATCTCCCAAAATTCAGGCGGAGCTGGAGGCCACACCCCCTCCAGCTCCATGCGGACCTGAGTGACGTGTTGACAGCCTGTTCTCACGTCCACTTTCCCACCATATAAACAGCTAATGATCGAGGGCGAATTCTTGGTTTCTTATGTGTGTTTATTGTTAGGCAGTTTAATTAACGTCCTCCCAGCGCGGTAACAACACACAACAACAGCAGTCAAGTTTCCGTCCCCCGTAAAGCAGTTCGTCTGCCGTGAACAGCAATGTTGTGACACTTTTAAACAGGACAATACTGCCATCTACTGTACATGCATATGTGACCCACCCATAATGTGTCACATTTTTGTGTTGATTTATTTATTTTATTTTGTGGTTTGAATTCGTTTTTGGAGCTGTCATTACACATTTATCAGTATTCACATTGGTCAGTAGGGGGCAATAGGGTGTTTCTTCCCAATTGAATGCTATCACCTGCAGACTGGAAGTGTCTTGTCATTCTGATGAGCGCGACCAGTCTGTGAACAATTGAAACGTCCTGTGTGCTTTTTCCTCCTGTATAACAGGTTAGTTTTGGTGAATCAACTCACTGAATAATATCCATGTGATCTTTATAAGTTTAAATACACATTCTGATGGTGGAGCCTAACTCTAAAGTGTTTGTGAGTTGTAGTTTGTATTTGTGAATGAATACAGTGCACAGCTGCAGTAATCAATACAAAAAGGTGACGTGAGTGCGCAATGTTTATATAGGAACTTCTGATCCTAATTCAGACTCCCAAATTAGAGCTCCCGTTTTCTTATTGATTTTATAATGTATATTTGTATAATGTGTGTGTTCTGAAATAGTGACAGAGAATAGAACTAGGATGGGCAGTTCAACCCTTAACTCAACAATGAGTAGATGAGTGTTATGTGTGTGTGTAAATGTGTAAATAAATGAACACTGAAATTCAAGTATTTCTTTTATTTATTTATATATATATATATATATATATATATATATATATATATATATATATATATATATATATATATATATGTATACACATATATATATATATATGTATATATATGTAATAAAATATATATATATATATATATAGCTAGAATTCACTGAAAGTCAAGTATTTCTCATATATATATATCTTAACCACGCCCCAACCATGCCCCCCGCCCCACCCCCGACCACGCCCCCCACCTCCCGAAATCGGAGGTCTCAAGGTTGGTAAGTAAGTATTAACGTGCCGGCTGGAATAAACACACGCTGAGAAACAGCTCTGTGCCTGCCTACTTTATGGGTTATAGATAAACCTATGGATAACGGAGACATATATAATAGTCTTCTTTTTCAGGTGAGAGAGGACGCTAAAGGCAGTGCCTTTAAGGCACACCCCCAATATTGTTGTCCGGGTGGTAATCGGGAGAAATTCGGGAGAATGGTTGTCCCGGGAGATTTTCGGGAGGGGCACTGAAATTCGGGAGTCTCCCGGGAAAAATCGTGAGGGTTGGCAAGTATGCTGATCCGGCTCGTGTGAAGTTTGGTATCACTAGCCGGTTTTACTTGAATGTGGTCATTTATGTGTTCAAAACTTGGTAACAGTTTTATCTGAAGTCCCATCTCGGTTTATAAAGAAACACAATTTGTCAGCGAGTCTCCTCACTCATCTTTACACTGATGGTATAACAACCGTAGCAGGTTTCAGGTAACCATCCACGGAGGAAGGGGCATGTGCAATCAAAATAAATTGGGTGATTAATCCGCGTTTGTGCATGATTCCTGGGATGATGTTTTGTTATTATTCACGTGAGTTGACTCAGGTTTTTCCCGTGTTTTGTATTTTCTCCGAGTATGAGTGGGGTGCATTAAAAGAGCAGAGGAAACTAGGCTGAAGGAGGCTGAGCACTGAATTAGAACAAGACCCATGAGGAGAGGGCGAAAAACGAAGGGAGGTGAAGGAGAGAAGCAGAAAGGGGAGTCAAGGCGAAGGGCAGTTATAGCAAGACACAATTCTGATGGATGGGAGAGGAAATCCAAAAATAGAAGAGGTCCCATACGGACGGACAGGTGGCGGAAGAGAAGGAGTCATTCTGTGAGCCGTGCGGTGGCTGAAAAGTGGAGGAAATGAGTGCCGTTCCTCAATAACATGGAGGAAAAAACATTGACTTTTAAGTTATATTCAGTTGCTCTCTAGTAGTTCCAATTCATTTAAATGTTTTACCTCAACACCAAGGTTCAGCTGATTGTGTGAAAGCTGACGACTTTTAAAAGGTTTTTTGTTAGCGTTGAGGTCACTCAGTCAGAAACTTTGTCAGTTGTTAAAACGGAAGTTTGACGTTACAAAACATTGACGTTTGCAGTCTACTTCACTGCCCTAAACGTTGTGCTTTTACAAGGTGTGTACATGAGTAGTCAACATGTTGCCAACATAATATTTAGTTTGCTGAAGCATTTACACTGACTTTCTAGGCGGTGTGCAATATACTTAAAGGGGAACATTATCACCAGACCTATGTAAGCGTCAATATATACCTTGAAGTTAGAGAAAAAAGACCATATATTTTTTTAACCGATTTCCGAACTCTAAATGGGTGAATTTTGGCAAAATAAACGCCTTTCTAATATTCGTAATAACGTGACGTTACATCGGGAAGCAATCCGCCATTTTCTCAAACACCGAGTCAAATCAGCTCTGTTATTTTCCGTTTTTTCGACTGTTTTCCGTACCTTGGAGACATCATGCCTCGTCGGTGTGTTGTCGGAGGGTGTAACAACACGAACAGGGACGGATTCAAGTTGCACCGGTGGCCCAAAGATGCGAAAGTGGCAAGAAATTGGACGTTTGTTCCGCACACTTTACCGACGAAAGCTATGCTACGACAGAGATGGCAAGAATCCTGCGACACTCAAAGCAGATGCATTCCCAACGATAAAGTCAAAGAAATCTGCCACCAGACCCCCATTGAATCTGCCGGAGTGTGTGAGCAATTCAGGGACAAAGGACCTCGGTAGCCCGGCAAACAATGGCGGCAGTTTGTTCCCGCAGACGAGCGAGCTAAACCCCCTGGATGTCTTGGCTCCCATCGTCCCGAAGATGATCAAGAGAAGAATATCAACCCTAGCTTCCCTGGCCTGCTGACATGAGGGTATGTCTCCAGAATATATTAATTGATGAAAACTGGGCTGTCTGCATGTTGTTGCCAAATGTATTTCATATGCTGTAAACCTAGTTCATAGTTGTTAGTTTCCTTTAATGCCAAACAAACACATACCAATCGTTGGTTAGAAGGCGATCGCCGAATTCGTCCTCGCTTTCTCCCGTGTCGCTGGCTGTCGTGTCGTTTTCGTCGGTTTTGCTTGCATACGGTCCAAACCGATATGGCTCAATAGCTTCAGTTTCTTCTTCAATTTTGTTTTCGCTACCTGCCTCCACACTACAACCATCCGTTTCAATACATTCGTAATCTGTTGAATCGCTTAAGCCGCTGAAATCCGAGTCTGAATCCGAGCTAATGTCGCTATAGCTTGCTGTTCTTTCCGCCATGTTTGTTTGTGTTGGCTTCACTATGTGACGTCACAGGAAAATGGACGGGTGGTTAAAATCAAGCACTTTGAAGCTTTTTTTAGGGATATTGCGTGATGGGTAAAATTTTGAAAAATATAATAAGCCATGATTTTAACCATTCTGAAATTGTGATAATGTTCCCCTTTAATGTATCGTATTTTCCGGACATTAAGGCGCACTTAAAATAATTTTTTTCTCACAAAACTTGACAGTGCACCTTATAACCCGGTGCACCTAATGTAAGCAATACCTTTGCTTGACCTTACCCACCTCGAAGCTATTTCATTTGGTACATGGTGTAATGATAAGTGTGACCAGTAGATGGCAGTCAAACATAAGAGATAAGTGCAGGCTGCACTATGATGGCAATATGACTCAAGTAAACAACACCAACCTTTTATATGTTCCGTTGAAAATATAGAACATTACACACGGCGCTCAAAAATCTATCAAAATGTTTTAGTACGACTTTGGTAAGCTATGAAGCCGCACCGCTTGATGTGCTTCAACATACGAGTATTATTGTGGTGTGTGTATATGGTAGGACATATTATCTGGCGTTTTGTTTCGCAATGTCATACAAAAGCAACTTTTCTTACCTTCTGGTACCTGCTGATCTGTATTTGGGATCTGCATATAGTTGATAAGCTTCTTCTTTTTCTCTATTTTATTGTTATGTGGCATTCCTCCTTGCCATTTCTAATATAAAGTAGTGTAAAGTTCTTACTTATATCTGTCGGTAAACTCGCCATGAAAGCGCTAAAACATACCGGTCTCGTGAGTTTACATTATTCATGCAAGGAACTTTAGTTATTAGAGAGTTCCGGTCGGACGTTTTTTCACGGGACACATTTTGGTGTCGTTGTTTCCGGATGAGGATATGCTGCTCCGTTAATGATTGAAGTAAAGTCTGAATGTCATTAAAACAGTTAGCTCCATCTTTTGACACTTCTTCCTGTTATGTTTACAGGAGGGAGTTGTGACGTCACAGAACCACAAGGGGGCAATATTGCTCTATGTATTTATTATATATATATAAACAATATAATATAATAAACAAATAACAACACATTTAATAAACAAAGGAATGGAGTGTGACAAATCCCAAAGGGTGTATGGTGTGAGACTATGTGAAGAAGAAGGTCCTTGAGACAAGCGGGAGGTCCGTGGGGCTGAGAGAGGCGTCAAAGGGTCCGTGTCCAAGCGGAGGTCGATTATGAAGGTAGGCAGTCCAGAATCCAGAGAGGTACAACAGGGGATCACAGGAGAACTCGGGAAAGCACTGCGGGAGGACAACACGGACATCAGACACGGAAACAAGGAAGTCACAGGGGTAGAGCGAGTACACAGGATAGAAGCCAGACAAGGGGGTGCTTACACGGGTACAGAAGACTAAGTTCCGGCGAGGATCCTTGGGTCCAATGGTCATAATAGAAACAAATCATAATAATATGACTCCTTTAATGCGCCCTATAATCCGGTGCGCCTTAGATATGAAAAAATATAAAAAATACACCATTCGTCGGCAGTGCGCCTTATAATCCAGTGCACCCTATGGTCCAGAAAATACGGTAAATACGACATTATTATGCTTGCTAATCGGACCAAAAAATACAGCAAAAATCATACATATACATACTGTGGTGCGCAGGGTTCTTTCCTCACCCGGATGAGGTGGGGGTGTGCGTCAGCAAGCAGGTAAATTAGTGCAAAACAATTTCACAAAGCGCCTGGCAGACTTTTAAAAGTAAAATAAAATAAAGAGGACTTTTACAAACAAAACAATAGCTGTTTCTGTCAAGACCGGGTCCTGGGTGTTTGCTTTTCCGGGATGCAACGGAAAGTTGGCTCAGGCGAGACGGGAATGAAGGTACATTTTTATTTAAACACTATAAATACAAAACAAGGAAGTAAACAAAAGGCGCGCACAATGGCGGAGAACAAACTATGAAACCAAACACTTGCACAAAGGCAAAAACTATGAACAACAAAAAACACTAACTGTCGCAATAATAAACAAAACTTACTTGGCATGGACAAAAAGGAGCAGCGTGAACGATGGACATAAAAAAAAGTCAGAAATTTGCAGAGCATAAATGTGGGGATGTCACCAGAAAGACAAACTGAAAAACAATGAACTTAAATACTACAGACATGATTAACGAAAACAGGTGCGTGACTCAAAACGTGAAACAGGTGCGTGACGTGACAGGTGAAAACTAATGGGTTGCTATGGTGACAACCCAAATGTGGAACAGGTGAAACTAATGGGTAATCATGGAAACAAGACAAGGGAGTGAAAAGCCCTAAAGAGTCCAATAACTAAACAAAACATGATTACACAGACATGACAGTTTCCTGGAGAAAGATATGCACTTGAACTGTTTACACAAATAAAAGGTACTGTGGCACAAATATTTTTCGGTTTTATTGAAAAAAAAATTAATCCAAAGGGATTTAAAATTGTTTTTAAAACAGTTTTATTCTTGTTATCATCGTAATAAGTACTGTCAGGTTCAAACACTGATGACATCTATTAAACAAGACAAGAAGCAAAGAATCAAACAGAGGCAGAATTCAATTTTGCTCAATTGAGGAGAAACGTGTCGACCTGTAACCTCTCACAGTGTCACCCACGCTCTGGCGAAAGATTGTACGCCACCTGTTTTTATTTGGACTTTCCCTGTTTACATAACAACAGCTGTTTCTAAAGGAATGGGGAGTATGTAAACAGTCAATTTTTTCGGTCACCATTCATCCATCCATCTTCTTCCGCTTATCTGAGGTAGGGTCGCGGGGGCAGCAGCCTAAGCAGGGAAGCCAAGACTTTCCTCTCCCCAGCCACTTCATCCAGCTCCTCCCGGGGGATCCCGAGGCGTTCCCAGGCCAGCCGGGAGACATAGTCTTCCCAACGTGTCCTGGGTCTTCCCCGTGGCCTCCTACCAGTTGGACGTGCCCTAAACACCTCCCGAGGGAGGCGTTCGGGTGGCATCCTGACCAGATGCCCGAACCACCTCATCTGGCTCCTCTCGATGTGGAGGATCAGCGGCTTTACTTTGAGCTCCCCCCGGATGGCAGAGCTTCTCACTCTAAGGGAGAGCCCCGCCACCCGGCGGAGGAAACTAATTTCGGCCGCCTATACCCGTGATCTTGTCCTTTCGGTCATAACCCAAAGCTCATGGCCATAGGTAAGGATGGGAACGCAGATCGACCGGTAAATTGAGAGCTTTGCCTTCCGGCTCAGCTCCTTCTTCACCACAACGGATCGATACAGCGTCCGCATTACTGAAGATGCCGCACCGATCCGCCTGTCGATCTCACGATCCACTTTTCCCTCACTCGTGAACAAGACTCCTAGGTACTTGAACTCCTCCACTTGGGGCAGGGTCTCCTCCCCAACCCGGAGATGGCACTCCACCCTTTTCCGGGCGAGAACCATGGACTCGGACTTGGAGGTGCTGATTCTCATCCCAGTCGCTTCACACTCGGCTGCGAACTGATCCAGTGAGAGCTGAAGATCCTGGCCAGATGAAGCCATCAGGACCACATCATCTGCAAAAAGCAGAGACCTAATCCTGCAGCCACCAAACCGGATCCCCTCAACGCCTTGACTGCGCCTAGAAATTCTGTCCATAAAAGTTATGAACAGAATCGGCGACAAAGGGCAGCCTTGGCGGAGTCCAACCCTCACTGGAAACGTGTCCGACTTACTGCCGGCAATGCGGACCAAGCTCTGACACTGATCGTACAGGGAGCGGACAGCCACAATCAGACAGTCCGATACCCCATACTCTCTGAGCACTCCCCACAGGACCTCCCGAGGGACACGGTCAAATGCCTTCTCCAAGTCCACAAAGCACATGTAGACTGGTTGGGCAAACTCCCATGCACCCTCAAGGACCCTGCCGAGAGTATAGAGCTGGTCGACAGTTCCACGACCAGGACGAAAACCACACTGTTCCTCCTGAATCCGAGGTTCGACTATCCGGCGTAGCCTCCTCTCCAGTACACCTGAATAGACCTTACCGGGAAGGCTGAGGAGTGTGATCCCACGATAGTTGGAACACACCCTCCGGTTCCCCTTCTTAAAGAGAGGAGCCACCACCCCGGTCTGTCAATCCAGAGGTACCGCCCCCGATGTTTTTCGGTCACATTAACACAAAATAAAAAGATGCCTTGGGCTTGGGCTGGTCCTGGATTCAGCTTGGGCAAGTCTTGGATCACAATTGATTACCCCCATCCCGTCTCCTCCCATTGTACACAATGGAATTTTCCAAGCCTTTGCTTGGTGCAACAAAGACAGCCTCTTGTCTGTTCATTGGGAACTCAGAGAACGGAAAGTTTTGGGATAATTTACATACAATTTTTCTGACAAGTACACTGTATTAATATTGGTAAGAGAATAAGGTCAAGTTAAAAAAATGTCACCAAGTATTAACCTCGCTGCCAGGGCCGGCCCGTGGCATAGGCCGTATAGGCAAATGCTAAGGGCGCCGTCCATCAGGGGGCGCCACGCCAGTGCCACAAATGTTGGAGAGAAAAAAAGAAAATAAAAAAAAGTTGGTACTATTATTTCTAAATACAAAAAATAATCCCACGTTAATTAAAATGCAAAGTAAAGCCTATTTAATAGAAATATTATTTGTTACAACATTACGCCCCCTCACCACCTCCCTCTCCCCCCTCACGGTGCGCCCCCTCCCTTCCCGTATCATGACTCTTTTTGGACGTCACCACATCAAAAAATCAACACAAGATGTCAAAACGGCCAAAACTGTCAGGTGCCCAGGGAAGAAAAAAGAGAAAAAAAGAGGAGGAGAAACGAGAAAAGACAGAGGTAGCAGGTAGGTGAGCCGAACATGAAATTATTTGTCTGTTACAGAATGTGATAGTAACCCGGCTTTTTAGCATTAAGCTAATGTCACATGATTCGGCAATTGCTAATCAATAAATAGCTAGTTCTGTTTTAACGTCGGGTTAATATTGTGGAGGGGGCTAAATTGTTATGGAAAATAATAATGTAACGTTAGGTAATTACAGTACTCCCACCTTACATTTTTCAGGGACATTTGTATTAGATCTTTTAAGCAGCTGTTTTTTGTTTACATTGTTATTGCCTTCTGGTTAGCTAATGTTTGCCCTGCAGGTAATAGTCACTTTTCCACCCCTTTCTATATTAGGTATAGTTGTAAGTAAAAAAAAAAAAGGTCAAAGACAAAGCTATTCGGTTTCTTGTGAGTATATACACTTCACTGCCGATGTGGGGGGGCGCCACCTAAAATCTTGCCTAGGGCGCCAGATTGGTTAGGGCCGGGCCTGCTCGCTGCACATAACAGCTGTGGTGGTCCTGCAAGATGCATAACAAACAATTGCAAAGATAAACACTTGGTAGAGTTGTACAGTGCAGTCAAGATACGTGTCAGAATGCAATTATTTCTTCTCCCTTAACGCTGTATCCTGTCACAACATTTCTTGGAAGTGTGTTATGTAAAGTGGTTTTGACGATCATGTCAACGCTTTCATTATGATTGAGCCATAAGAACTCCGCCTAGCAACAAGCGGCGATTCTGGTGAGTTTGTTTACATTGCATTCATATGATAGCTATAATTTTTTTTAATTTTTTTTTAAAGGCTTTCCTGGTATGTAGCTTGCCACTGTGATTGATGAGCATTTTCCCCACGTCTATCTCGTTATGACAGCCCTCTGATTGTTGGGGTGTGAGTTTGCTGGTGCCATCCCTCAAAATGGCTAAGAGAAAACCCTGGCGCTATCACGCTGAATGGAGGTAAACATTCTCTTCTGTTATGTCAGTGACATCATAAACTATTAGTTCAGCACTCTAAAACTTCCTGTAAGGTCTGGCAACGCAAAAAAAAGGTCAGCAGGATGGTAAGATTGTTTTTCTCCTGAGCAAAAAAATCTTTAATTGGTGTTGCGTTGTGTCAATCATTGACATACTGTGACATATGGAATGAAAACAAGAATGTGTGCCTTCAAAGCATTCATAATAATAAGTGAATGAGTCATTATGATCTGTAATTAAGCTAATTAATCTGTTTTTTAATCTCATATATATTTATTTATTTATTTGCAGAAAGTTACTTTAAGGAGTCAGTTTTTTTACCAGACTTGAACAAATGCAGTTTAAAGCTATTTCCTAAAATAAAACATTAGATCATAGGTTGGCAACCCAACATTTTGAAAGAGCAATATTGGACCAAAAATACAAAAAACAAATCTGTCTGGAGCCTCAAACAAATGAAAAGCTGTATATAAGTGTTATAATGAAGGAAACACATGACGTAAGTGTCTATATTAGCTATAATAGCCTACTATCAAAATTACTTTAAAGTCTTATATAAGTGTTATAATGAAGGCAACGCATGATGTAAGTGTCTATATCAGCTATAATAGCCTACTATCAAAATGACTTTAAAAGTCTTATATAAGTGTTATAATGAAGGCAACGCATGATGTAAGTGTCTATATTAGCTATAATAGCCTACTATCAAAATGACTTTAAAAGTCTTATATAAGTGTTATAGTGAAGGCAACAAATGAAGAACGTGTCTATAATAGCTATAATAGCCTACTATCAAAATTACTTTAAAAGTCTTACATAAGTCTTATAATGAAGGCAACACATGATGTAAGTGTCTATATTAGCTATAATAGCCTACTATCAAAATTACTTTAAAAGTCTTATATAAGTGTTATAATGAAGGCAACACATGACGTAAGTGTCTGCATCAGCTATAATAGCCTACTATCAAAATTACTTTAAAATTCCTATCTTATATAAGTGTTATAATGAAGGCAACACATGATGTAAGTGTCTATATTAACTATGATAGCCTACTATCAAAATGACTTTAAAAGTCTTATATAAGTGTTATAGTGAAGGCAACACATGACGTAAGTGTCTATATCAGCTATAATAGCCTACTATCAAAATGACTTTAAAAGTCTTATACAAGTTTTATAATGAAGACAACACATGACGTAAGTGTCTATATCAGCTATAATAGCCTACTATCAAAATGACTTTAAAAGTCTTATATAAGTCTTATAATGAAGGCAACACATGACGTAAGTGTCTATATTAGCTATAATAGCCTACTATAAAAAGGACTTCAAAAGTCTTATATAAGTGTTATAATGAAGGCAACACATGATGTAAGTGTCTATATTAGCTATAATAGCCTACTATCAAAATAACTTTAAAAGTCTTATATAAGTGTTATAATGAAGGCAACACATGATGTAAGTGTCTATATTAGTTGTAATAGCCTACTATCAAAATGACTTTAAAAGTCTTATGTAAGTCTTATAATGAAGGCAACACATGACGTAAGTGTCTAAATTAGCTATATTAGCCTACTTTCAAAATGATTTAAAAAAAGTCTTATATAAGTGTTATAATGAAGGCAACACATGATGTGTCTATATTAACTATAATAGCCAACTATCAAAATGACTTTAAAAGTCTTATATAAGTGTTATAGTGAAGGCAACACATGACGAACGTGTCTATATTAGCTATAATAGCCTACTATCAAAATGACTTTAAAAGTCTTATATAAGTGTTATAGTGAAGGCAACACATGACGAACGTGTCTATATTAGCTATAATAGCCTACTATCAAAATGACTTTAAAAGTCTTATATAAGTGTTATAATGAAGGCAACACATGATGTAAGTGTCTATATTAGCTATAATAGCCAACTATCAAAATGACTTTAAAAGTCTTATATAAGTGTTATAGTGAAGGCAACACATGACGAACGTGTCTATATTAGCTATAATAGCCTACTATCAAAATGACTTTAAAAGTCTTATATAAGTGTTATAATGAAGGCAACACATGATGTAAGTGTCTATATTAGCTATAATGGCCTACTATCAAAATGACTTTAAAAGTCTTATATAAGTGTTATAATGAAGGCAACACATGACGTAAGTGTCTATATTAGCTATAATAGCCTACTATCAAAATGACTTTAAAAGTCGTATATAAGTGTTATAATGAAGGCAACACATGACGTAAGTGTCTAAATTAGCTATATTAGCCTACTATCAAAATGACTTTAAAAAAGTCTTATATAAGTGTTATAATGAAGGCAACAAATGAAGAACGTGTCTATATTAGCTATAATAGCCTATTATCAAAATGACTTTAAAAGTCTTATATAGGTCTTGTAATGAAGGCAACACATGACGTAAGTGTCTAAATTAGCTATATTAGCCTACTATCAAAATGACTTAAAAAAAAGTCTTATATAAGTGTTATAATGAAGGCAACACATGATGTGTCTATATGAACTATAATAGCCTACTATCAAAATGACTTTAAAAGTCTTATATACGTGTTATAGTGAAGGCAACACATGATGAACGTGTCTATATTAGTTGTAATAGCCTACTATCAAAATGACTTTAAAAGTCTTATATAAGTGTTATAATGAAGGCAACACACGACATAAGTGTCTAAATTAGCTATATTAGTCTACTATCAAAATGACTTTAAAAAAGTCTTATATAAGTGTTATAATGAAGGCAACACATGCTGTGTCTGTATTAACTATAATAGCCTACTATCAAAATGACTTTAAAAGTCTTATATAAGTGTTGTAGTGAAGGCAACACATGACGAACATGTCTATATTAGCTATAATAGCCTTCTATCAAAATGACTTTAAAAGTCTTATATAAGTCTTATAATGAAGGCAACACATGATGTAAGTGTCTATATTAGTTATAATAGCCTACTATCAAAATTACTTTAAACGTTTTATATAGGTCTTATAATGAAGGCAACACATGACGTAAGTGTCTAAATTAGCTATATTAACCTACTATGAAAATGACTATAAAAAAGTCTCATATAAGTCTTATAATGAAGGCAACACATGACGTAAGTGTCTAAATTAGCTATATTAACCTACTATCAAAATGACTTAAAAATGTCTTATATAAGTGTTATAATGAACGCAACACATGATGTAAGTGTCTATATTAGCTATAATAGCCTACTATCAAAATGACTTTAAAAGTCTTATATAAGTCTTATAATAGAGGCAACAGATGATGTAAGTGTCTATATTAGCTATAATAGCCTACTATCAACATTACTTTATAAGTCTTATAATGAAGGCAACACATGATGTGTCTATATTAGCTATAATAGCCTACTATCAAAACCACTTTAAAAGTCTTATATAAGTGTTATAATGAAGGCAACACATGATGTAAGTGTCTACATTATCCTACTATCAAAATGACTATGTGTTGCAGTCTGAAGCAAATCTTCATCGACAGAAATGTTGAAATTTGATATTTGTTCTACGCATTTTTACAACATTGTAAAGCATCATGTTTGCTGTGGTCTGGAACAACATGGCACACAAACAACTATCTGAAATTCAGCCAATGTTACATAAAGATAATAAGATAATAAGACATGCACAACTAAATTATATACAAAGAGGATAAAAGTAAAGGATATTAAATGAACTCAATATGTACATACAGCTAGCCTAAATAGCATGTTAGCATTAATCAGCTAGCAGTCATGCACTGACCTAATATGCCCGATTAGCACTCCAACAAGTCAATAACATCAACGAAGCTCACCTTTGTGCATTCACGCACAGTATACAACGTTTGGTGGACAAAATGAGACAAAGGAGTGGAAGATTTTACATGTAAACAAACTGTTGTAAAATTACTTTTCCTCGTCTTTTTCCATTTTCAATCCTTTTTTGAAAATGCTCCAGGGAGCCACTAGGGCGGCACTAAAGAGCCGCATGCGGCTCGAGAGCCACGGGTTGCCGACCCCCGCATTAGGCCCATAGAAAAAGCGATAACACGTAAAAAAGAAAATTGTAAACACACTTTTCAGAGCAAAGTGAGACTTCCTGTTCACCATGGCTAGATATTATCTCTGTGCCGGATGACGGCAGCCTACTGTTGACTGTTGTTACTGCTAATCGAGCACAAGACGAGGGCGAAGCAACTCCCATACAGACACACTAATGTTAGAGATTAAATATTAGATTAATGCGATTAAAAATATAACGATCAGAGTATGACTGTAATTAAGCTCCTGAATGGTGTTTATGCTCAAACAGTTTGTCATGGGTCCGTGCGACAAGCATGCTTATGGTGTCTGAGCATAAGCGGCGTAATTGAAAGATAATTGAGTGATCAGACGTCTCATGGAAGACTAATTTCATACCACATGGCTTAGGGACCTGAGAACTGGATACCGTTTGAAAGAAATAATAATGATTAAAAAATATATAATAATACAATTAAGAGAAAATGTCAAAAATGGTAAAAATCTACACATTACCAATTAGTCGAACCAAGGTTTGAACCCTGGTACTCTTGTTTCGAGAACAAGAGTCATTACCCGTTGATGTCCAATAATGAGCATTTGTCTGTAAAACTGTGCGGTTTCATTATTTGGGTGAAGTTTAGCAGCCTAAATGAAAAAAGGACTGTCTGATTGTGACGGTCCGCTCCCTCTATGATCAGTGTCAGAGCTTGGTCCGCATTGCCGGCAGTAAGTCGGACCCGTTTCCAGTGAGGGTTGGACTCCGCCAAGGCTGCCCTTTGTCACCATTTCTGTTCATAACAGAATTTATAGGCGCAGTCAAGGCGTTGAGGGGATCTGGTTTGGTGGCTGCAGGATTAGGTCTCTGCTTTTTTGCAGATGATGTGGTCCTGATGGCTTCATCTGGCCAGGATCTTCAGCTCTCACTGGATCGGTTCACAGCCGAGTGTGAAGCGACTAGGATGGGTGGAGTGCCATCTCCGGGTTGGGGAGGAGATCTTGCCCCAAGTGGAGGAGTTCAAGCACCTCGGAGTCATGTTCACGAGTGAGGGAAGAGTGGATCGTGAGATCGACAGGCGGCGTCTTCAGTAATGCGGACGCTGTATCGATCCGTTGCGATGAAGAAGGAGCTGAGCCGTAAGGCAAAGCTCTCAAATTTACTGGTCGATCTACGTTCCCATTCTCACGTATGGTCATGAGGTTTGGGTTATGACCGAAAGGATAAGATCACGGGTACAAGCGGCCGGAATGAGTTTCCTCCGCCGGGTGGCGGGGCTCTCCCTTAGAGATAGGGTGAGAAGCTCTGCCATCCGGGAGGAGCTCAAACTAAAGCCGTTGCTCCTCCACATGGAGAGGAGCCAGATGAGGTGGTTCGGGCATCTGGTCAGGATGCCACCCGAACACCACCATAGGGTGACATTACTGGCATGAGCTTAAGGGAGACTTGTGACAAAAGTTTTGGTCAACCGCCAAAGAAGAGGGGACCTAAGCATGAGTGTTGATGTTGCAGACCTCTTACTCCACACACTGTAGGGCTAGCCTTCATCGATGGTCTCCAACGGGCAAGCGCCCAGAGTGAGCCTGAATGTGTTAAGCACATCTTAAGCGAGAAAATAGGAGCTGACAGCACGAGGCACCGAGCCTGCCATACCAACCTAGAGGACAGTGATGATGAGGACATGGCCTGCCAAGCCATCTGAGCAAATCTGCAGCAGACGTGGTGCACAAATAGAGGAACCAACCAATGCCCTCGGGGGGGATGTGACAGATGCATGCTATTGCTTCGTACCAGCATTGAAAAGTCCTGGGGCCTCATGTATTGAGGTTACTTGAGCTCAAAAACCTGGCGTATGTCATTTTAAACGGCACATACGAGATTTATCAAGACTGAACTTGATGCGGAAATGTACAGTGTGTGGATACTTTCGTTCGAGCTTTGCCAACATTTGATTTCAACAGTGTAAAAAAGATTGAGGCTAGGACACAAAATTCACTTTTTCGCCAATACATTTAATGCTTCATATTCACACCAGTATTTTTGAGGACGTCTATTAATTAATCGAGGCGATCATTTTGCCACATATTGCTGTGACAATGTGTTCCTGTGACTCCAGCACCAGCTTGGCAGCAGCAGCCAGTGGTGGAAAACTGTCACCTCCGAGACCGGGGACGGTGGAGGACTGGTTATATGACTCTGTGTCACGTACGGCTGTGACAGCAAGTCGTCTCCTGTGATGAAATAATAAATTTAGTAATCAAACAAAAGTCAAATTATTTCTTATTATTTGTGATGTGCTGGCATGTTTAAATGTAAAACATTTCAAACCAAATATTACATACTTTTCACATGAAACTCTAATCTGGCTGTGAGCAGGCTACTATATAAACACATTTTGTTGTAAGTTAAACTAATTATATTAATATTGGGTGGTAATGAGAGTCACCTGCCTCTTCTAAGGCATTACGTATCATACCAATCAAGGGTCATCCGTGGGTTGGACGTCGTCTGCTGCCTCCAAGTGCTGGGCATTGGGAGGGCGACACTTGGGGGAGTGAGGAAGGAAGGGGACACCTGCCTAGCCAGTTGCAGTGGCTATCTTTTCAAACGCTTGTCTGTTTTGGCGATGTACATCTGTCTTCTTCCTGATGCCCGTCCATTTCTTTTGCGGTTTCCGGAGCACACAGCATTCTCATGATTTCAACCCTCCATGATCCCTCGAATTAGGAGAAAGAAGGACATCCTACTGAGTCCTTATTGGGTAAAGTGTGCAGAGCTCAGAAACATGGCTACTTTCAATATAATTTGCGTATTCCTAGACGTGCCAAACCAAGCAAGCACCTGCGGTCTTCTCCAAGTTGATTGCCATGTGACCATGTATAGTCCTGAATCTGTTGATGGTTCACCACTGTCTCTTTGGGAGGTCAGTGCCAGGGACATGTTGGGAAGGGTCTGACACCAGGTGTTTATTGGGGCCCTCTTTGGACGCCCATTCCTTCTACCAAGCTGATTGGATGGGGAAGTCAGCTGGTGGGGGTTTCTTCCAATTGGGGCGTCTGGATAGGAGCTGAGCAGTGGGTAGGTTAAGGATGTCTTTTTGAATTCTTAATAGTTGGGGTCCTTGCTCCACAGCCACGTATGGAACTAGATCTTCGACTTGGTTGCCTGGGTCGAGCACATAAACTCTACTTTCTCTGAGAGAAGACAGGAGACCCTCCAAGGCCCTAGTGAACACTGGGTTGACCATCTCACTGATCCGACACGGCACCCTACCTGGAGCCAACAAGGTTCAAGGTTCAAGGTTCAACTTTATTGTCCCCGCGGGGAAATTTGTCTTGGGCACAGTGCATCATTGCTTTCTTAACATACCCAAAAACAACAGAACAAAAACACAAACACAGACACAACCACAACCATACAACTAACATTTAAACATCAGAACATGGAGCTTGATAGACATAGGTGGCACTTTGATGTAGGCATAACATCTACAGTATGGAGATAAAGATAAAGTACCAATGTGCATTGCACTAGAGCTCATGGATAAAGTGCTGTGTGCTAAAGTGCTTAGTTCTAAAGTGCTATGTGCTAAAGTGCTATGTGCTAAAAAAGTGCTAACCTATGTGTTAAAATTCTATTGCACATTGTTGGTCAGCTTAATGGAGGCTGGGACAAATGATAATTTAAGGCGGTTAAATTTGCATAGTGGGACCCGGAGTCTTCTCCCTGATGGCAGGGTTCCATATTCAGGAAAGAGTGGATGTTGTGAGTTGGAAATAATTTTCTTAGCTTTTTTCAGATGTCAACCTGCTGGGTGGAGACACACCAGGTTTTGCATCGCCACTGCCACAGGCAAAAATGTGAGGTGAGAAGACTGTACCCACAGGCCGCACAGCAGGTGGGTTACAAGTTCTGGCTGGCCGACATGGAAGAGCCTTGTGTAATTGGGCTAGGTTTGCTCTCCAAGTGGAAGACTCTGGTTGATATAGATGGAGCCGTGCTGCACCTGGTCTCAGAAGCTGTGTCTGATTGGTGTTCTGATGCAATAAAACACATTCATTTAATGCAGATTGAAGTTTCCAAATTTAACTTAATACTTTTGACCAATTATTTTATTACATTTAGAGGGGAGGTGTAGCTTCCTCAGTCGTCAATTATTGCCACTGCATGGGGTTTATAATGGAATATGTGGACTCCTACCAAGATGCTACTGAGGATATTAGTGCCCTGCCGTCCACGCAGCTTCCTGTCACCAATTGCTGCACTGTTGTGGGATTGCAAGCAATCACCAACCTAATAAGTATGTATAACTGTATCCATCAATCCATCCATCCTTTTTCTACTAATTGTCCCTCTTGAGGGCAGCACGGTGAAAGAGGGGTTAGTGCATCTGCCTCACAATACGAAGGTCCTGAGTAGTCTGGGGTTTAATCCCGGGCTCGGGATCTTTCTGTGTGGAGTTTGCATGTTCTCCCCGTGACTGCGTGGGTTCCCTCCGGGTACTCCGGCTTCCTCCCACCTCCAAAAACATGCACCTGGGGATAAGTTGATTGGCAACACTAAATTGGCCCTAGTGTGTGAATGTGAGTGTGAATGTTGTCTGTCTATCTGTGTTGGCCCTGTGATGAGGTGGCGACTTGTCTAGGGTGTACCCCGCCTTCCGCCCGATTGTAGCTGAGATAGGCTCCAGCGCCCCCCGCGACCCCGAAGGGAATAAGCGGTAGAAAATGGATGGATGTCCCTCTTGAGCCTATCCCTGCTACACTCGGGCGGAAGGCATGGTTACACCCTGTACAGATAGACGGACAAGCATTCACGCACTAGCGCCAATTTAGTATTGCTAATCAACGTATCCACAGGTGCATTTCTTTGGTGTATAACATAAAAATTATGTGTCTCCTAAGCCATAAATCTTGATCACATTACTTCAAATAATCAGTACGTTTGCTGGTTGCCAGGGTTTGAACTCACGACCTTCCAGTCTCAGGGCGGACACTCTACCCACAAGGCCACAGAGCTGGTTTTAACATGTAATATGTATTTTAAACAGAAACAACTAACTTTCCGACAGTAGTTTTATGAAGTAATGTAATAGTGTAATAGTGTAATTAAGTAATGTAATAGTGTACCACATTTACCTTCATTTTAGTTGTTGGATATTTGCCTCCGTAGCTACAGTGGCAGTTCACCTTCACTGTGCCCGGACTGCTATTTCATGGTGCGTGGAGCTCGCATGAGAAGTGCCGCTCTGAACCCTGGTCGTTTGCGGACGACACGACAGTAGTGGGCCTCATCCGTGACAACAACGACATGGACTACAGGGAGGAGGTGAAACATCTGGTTGACTGGTGCAGAACCAACAACCTGGTCCTGAATGTCGACAAGACCAAGGAGATCATCGTTGACTTCAGGAAGCACCAGTTCAGCCACGCTCCACTCTTCATCAACGGCACAGCGGTGGAGATGGTAAGCAGCACCAAGTTCCTGGGGGTGCAGATAACTGACAATATAACCTGGTCCCTTTTTGCGTCCGATGCAAAGAGCACAGCTCCCTCCCCCCATTCTCACCACATTCTACAGAGGCACTATAGAGAGCCTGCTGACCAACAGCATCTCTGTCTGGACTGGAGCCTGCAGTGCCTCAGACTGGAAGTCTCTGCAGAGAGTGGTGAGGACGGCGGGAAAGATCTTCCTCCTATCCAGGAGATCGCAAAAAGCCGCTGCCTGACCAGGGCTCAGAAAATCTGCAAGGACTCCTCCCACCCCCACCAAGGACTGTTTTCACTGCTGGACTCTAGAAAGAGGTTCCGCAGCCTCCGAAGCAGAACCTCCAGGTTCTGTAACGGCTTCTTCCCTCAAGCCGTAAGACTCTTGAACCCATCATAATTATCCCCTCAACTCCCCCCAAAATGGATTAACTGGCTGGAATATAAAGACAATATAACATACATCCATAAACATGGATGCATATGCAAAAGTGCAATATATTTATCTGTTCAGTAACCTATTTATTTATTTATATATGCACCTTAATGCTTATTTATCCTGCGCTACCATGAGCTAATGAAAGAAAATGTTGTTCTTATCTGTACTGTAAAGTTCAAATTTGAATGACAATAAAAAGGAAGTCTAAGTCTCATACTTAGCAAAACAGATTTCTGCGGTATCTCCTTTAAGCTGATTCCGCGTCACGAACACCATCAGTTGATTGTCCATATGTTTATGTTGCCATGCTGTACCAAATCTGCCCGGGCTTTCAGAATCAACAATGCAAGCGTCTTTGCACTGTAAGTGAACGGGGGACATACAGTTGATAGACAATTGCGATAGCCAATCAGATCACGAGTTGTTGTCAGTAAGGCCTTCTAGCTGGCCTCACGTGGAACGTGACATTTACCCGTCCTGTGATTGGATACTCACCGGGACCGTTAGCGGATTAATTTTAGAACACATACAGTTGATAGACAGTTGTGATAGCCAATCAGATCACAAGTTGTTGACAGTAGCCTATCTAGGTAGCCTGATGTTACGAGACTGTGATTGGATACTCACTTGTCATTCCAAAGTGAGTATCCAATCACAAGTTGTAATTTAGCCGGAAGCAGAAAGTGTTACGTCGTAGCCAGACCGGGATAGCAGAGAAGGAGAACAAAACGTTGATTATGTGGCAGATATATATTTGCAAGGCCATTTTCAAGAAGGATATTTAAAGAGAAACTACATCTTGTGAGACGATGTCGGCCAACCCCGGAAGCTAGCTCAGCTGTTCTGGCGATGAAAGGCGAAGCCTTTGTCTCCTCCAGGCTAGACTACTGCAACACACTTCTTGTCGGGATCCCCAGAAGCTGCAATACATACGGAATAGTGCTGCTAGGATCCTGATGAGAGTGCGGAATTACGACCATATCACACCAACTCTCAAATCCCTTCACTGGCTTCCTGTTCCACTCAGGGTTGAATACAAAGTCTCCCTACTAACCCACCAGTGCCTCCATGGAAATGCCCCCCCTCTACCTCAAATAACTACTCACCCCTAAATCCTCCACACGACACCTCCGCTCCGGACAGGCTAACCTCCTCCAACCTCCGAGGACAAAGCTACGGACAATGGGAGACCGGGCTTTCTGCTCCGCCATACTTGCCAACCCTCCCGGATTTCCCGGGAGACTCCCGAAATTCAGCGCCTCTCCCGAAAACCTCCCGGGACTAATTTTCTCCCGAAAATCTCCCGAAATTCAGGCGGAGCTGGAGGCCACGCCCCCTCCAGCTCCATGCGCACCTGAGTCCACTTTCCCACAATATAAAGAACGTCTACAGTAAAGCAGTCCGTCTGCCGTAAACAGCAATGTTGTGACACTCTTAAACAGGACAATACTGCCATCAAGTGGATTTGATGAAAGCACTTTTGTGCGTGCCACACAGCAATGCATCATCAGAGAGGGTGTTCAGCATGGTTAGAAAAATAGTGACAGAGAATAGAACAAGGATGGACAATTCAACCCTTAACTCAACAATGAGTAGATGAGTGTTATGTGTGTGTATATGTGTAAATAAATGAACACTGAAATTCAAGTATTTCTTTTATTTATATATATATATATATATATATATATATATATATATATATATATATATATATATATATATATATATATATATATATATATATATATATATATATATATATAGCTAGAATTCACTGAAAGTCAATTATTTCTTATATATATATATATATATATATATATATATATATATATCCATCCATCCATCCATTTTCTACCACTTATTCCCTTCGGGGTCGCAGGGATATATTATATATATATATATATATATATATATATATATATATATATATATATGAAATACTTGACTTGGTGAATTCTAGCTGTAAATATACTCCTCCCCTCTTAACCACGCCCCCAACCACTTTAGTTTCTGGCTTTTCACTCCCTTGTCTTGTTCCCATGATTACCCATTAGTTTCACCTGTTCCACGTTTGGACTCATTGTGCACTCTTGTTTGTCACCATAGCAACCCATTAGTTTTCACCTGTCACGTCACGCACCCTAACCCTAACCCTAACCCCGGAAAAGGGTGGAGTGCCATCTCCAAGTTGGGGAGGAGATCTTGCCCCAAGTGGAGGAGTTCAAGTACCTCGGAGTCTTGTTCACGAGTGAGGGAAGAGTGGATCGTGAGATCGACAGGCGGATCGGGGCGGCGTCTTCAGTAATGCGGACGCTGTATCGATCCGTTGTGGTGAAGAAGGAGCTGAGCCGGAAGGCAAAGCTCTCAATTTACCGGTCGATCTACGTTCCCATCCTCACCTATGGTCATGAGCTTTGGGTTATGACCGAAAGGACAAGATCACGGGTACAAGCGGCCGAAATGAGTTTCCTCCGCCGGGTGGCGGGGCTCTCCCTTAGAGATAGGGTGAGAAGCTCTGTCATCCGGGGGGAGCTCAAAGTAAAGCCGCTGCTCCTCCACATCGAGAGGAGCCAGATGAGGTGGTTCGGGCATCTGGTCAGGATGCCACCCGAGCGCCTCCCTAGGGAGGTGTTTAGGGCATGTCCGACCGGTAGGAGGCCACGAGGAAGACCCAGGACACGTTGGGAAGACTATGTCTCCCGGCTGGCCTGGGAACGCCTCGGGATCCCCCGGGAGGAGCTGGACGAAGTGGCTGGGGAGAGGGAAGTCTGGGCTTCTCTGCTTAGGCTGCTGCCCCCCCGCGACCCGACCTCGGATAAGCGGAAGAAGATGGATGGATGGATGGACGTCACGCACCAGTTTCACGTTTTGAGTCACGCACCTGTTTTCGTTAATCATGTCTGTAATATTTAAGTTCATTGTTTTCAGTTTGTCTGGCTGGTGACATCCCCACAATTATGCTCGGGCACATTTCTGACACTTGATTTCATGTCCATCGTTCATGCTGCTCCTTTTAGTCCATGCCAAGTAAGTTTTGTTTATTAATGCTATAGTCTTTTGGTTTCATAGTTTGTTTTTATTTATTGTTTTTTCGTTTGTACTTTATTTTGGTATATTAAATAAATCATGTATTTACATTCCCGTCTCGCCCGAGCCAACTTTCCGTTGCATTCCGGAAAAGCAAACACCCAGGACCAAGTCTTGACAGTAGGGCGTAAATGTGTTCCTGTATAGTATTTCTCCAGCAATGGTCATGTGGTGACATCAATGATGGTATTTTGAGAGGTAATCATTGAAGTCGGACATCACTGGAGGCCTAGGTGGGAAACGCACGGCCCGCCACTGGATGGATGTCCGCCTTTTAAATATTGTCTGGCTTGCACACGAGCCTATTCTCCTTTTTCTTGTTCTTTTTCTTCTTCTTGCATGCAGCATACCCGTAAATCAAATTGATGTCCGCAACCTAAAGCGCAACAAAAAGTAGAGAGACAGCTCGTAAAATACCAGTAAATTAAGGTATACTCGTAAATTGAGGTACCGTTGTGTACTTACCGTGGTACAAGCAACATAACCAACTGAGAGTGTTTTCTCTCTCACTGCCTAAAAAAACGATTTGATGCCGTCACAAGCTGCATATGGCTGATTTTGTAACATCTGTCACTCTATTACTCTATTATGCAGATAGAAATTTAACCTTCACCAACCCCTGGTTGTGTGAGTGTGTGTGTGTGTGTGTGTGTGTGTGTGTGCGCCTCTTTCAGAGTCGTTCATGCAAGTGTTCAATTGTGAATGACTTATTTTAGTGAACCCATCATACATTCTGCAATATTGTTATGTTATATATGCTCACTTACTTAGCTGCAGAGAGGCCCAGGCATTTTTAGGGTTAAAGTGTCAGTGAAAGGGGGACAAAACTAATTTTAACTACTGTTTAAACCAGTGGTTCTTAACTTTGTTGGAGGTACAGAACCCCACCAGTTTCAATTGCGCATTCACCGAACCCTTGTTTAGTGAAAAATATTATTATTTATATATTTTTTTAATTCAAGACAGAGTTATTATGTTTTTTTACGGGTGCACAAAATGAACAGGGTACATGAACATCACCTTGTTCCATACTTGCCAACCCTCCCGAATTTTCCGGGAGACTCACGAAATTCAGCGCCCTCTCCCGAAAACCTCCCGGGACAAATATTCTCCCGAAAATCTTCCGATTTTCAGCCGGAGCTGGAAGCCACGCCCCCTCCAGCTCCATGCGGACCTGAGTGAGGACAGCCTTTTTTCACGACGGGAGGACAACAGGGTGTCAAGAACTAAATCATCCAGACTAGAGATAAATTGTATTATTATGTTTATTTTACCTAAAAATAAATATATTTATTAATTAAAAAAAACAAAAAAAATTAATACATTTTTACTATATTTTTGCTAAAAACATCAAAATTAATTGTATTTTTATTTGTATTTTTTCGTGACTCCTTATTACATCCAGCCATAGAATTATACATTAAAATAAACATATTTGAAATAATTGATTTTAAATTATCATAATAATTCATTTAAAATGACCATATTTAATTATTAAAATAATTGCTTGTTTATCAACAACTTTAGCATTTTATTCATTACATTTTGAAACTCTCAGAAGCCAAGCAATGTTATATTCCTTAATATTTATTTATGCAAGTTTGAAGTATCAATTATCTAAACACAGTTTTGTTTGCATATTTTCAGGATATATATATATATATATATATATATATATATATATATATATATATATATATATATATATATATATATATATATATATATATATATATACAGGTAAAAGCCAGTAAATTAGAATATTTTGAAAAACTTGATTTATTTCAGTAATTGCATTCAAAAGGTGTAACTTGTACATTATATTTATTCATTGCACACAGACTGATGCATTCAAATGTTTATTTCATTTAATTTTGATGATTTGAAGTGGCAACAAATGAAAATCCAAAATTCCGTGTGTCACAAAACTTGCTGGTAGACGGCTGCGTTGACCCTGGATCTCAGGAAACAGAGTGGACCGACACCAGCAGATGACATCAGAATCAGAATCAGAATCAGCTTTATTGTCATTACGCAAGGTAACGAGATTGAGGCCATTCCATACAGTGCGATGTGTGCATGCTAGAAAAACAATGTGCAAATATATAAAAATATAAAAAATGTAGAAGTGCAATGAATATGGTGTGAAATGAATATATACATGAAAAAAACAAAAACAAAAACAGGGTGGTTGGTGGAATGGGTTATTGCACCGAAGAGAAGGCAGTTATGAGGGACAATGGGGCAGTCCGTTCAGGATAGTTATGGCCCTGGGGAAGAAGCTGTTCTTTAGCCTGTTTGTTTTGGTTTTAATGCACCTGTAGCGCTTCCCAGAGGGCAGCAGGTGGAACAGGTCAGAGCCAGGGTGGGTGCTGTCTTTGATGATGGCACTGGCTCTGTTGAGGCAGCGGGAGGTGTAGATGTCCGTCAGAGAGGGGAGAGGGCGGCCGATGATCTTCTGAGCCGTCTTGACCACTCTTTGCAGCCTCTCCCTGTCTGCTGCAGTGCAGCTGCCGTACCATACCGTAATACAGTAGGTCAGCAGGCTCTCGATGGACGAGCGGTAGAAGGTCAGCAGCAGGTCAGGCTTCAGGTTGTACTTCCCGAGGACTCTAAGGAAGTGTAGCCGCTGCTGAGCCTTCTTGATGATTGATGTGGTGTTGACTGTCCAGGAGAAGTCATTAGAGATGTGGACTCCAAGGTACCTGAAGGTGTGGACCCTCTCTACACGCTCGCCGTTAACTTTACACTAGACTTCAGGCAACGTGGATCCTGTGCCTCTCCTGTCTTCCTCCAGACTCTGGGACCTCGATTTCCAAAGGAAATGCAAAATTTGCTTTCGTCAGAAAACATGACTTTGGACCACTCAGCAGCAGTCCAGCTGGTGTCGGTCCACTCTGTTTCCTGAGATCCAGGGTCAACGCAGCCGTCTACCAGCAAGTTTTAGAGCACTTCATGCTTCCTGCTGCTGACCTGCTCTATGGAGATGGAGATTTCAAGTTCCAACAGGACTTGGCGCCTGCACACAGCGCAAAATCTACCCGTGCCTGGTTTACGGACCATGGTATTTCTGTTCTAAATTGGCCCGCCAACTCCCCTGACCTTAGCCCCATAGAAAATCTGTGGGGTATTGTGAAAAGGAAGATGCAGAATGCCAGACCCAAAAACGCAGAAGAGTTGAAGGCCACTATCAGAGCAACCTGGGCTCTCATAACACCTGAGCAGTGCCAGAAACTCATCGACTCCATGCCACGCCGCATTAACGCAGTAATTGAGGCAAAAGGAGCTCCAAGCAAGTATTGAGTATTGTACATGCTCATATTTTTCGTTTTCATACTTTTCAGTTGGCCAACATTTCTAAAAATCCCTTTTTTGTATTAGCCCTAAGTAATATTCTAATTTTGTGACAAAACGGAATTTTGGATTTTCATTTGTTGCCACTTCAAATCATCAAAATTAAATGAAATAAACATTTGAATGCATCAGTCTGTGTGCAATGAATAAATATAATGTACAAGTTACACATTTTGAATGCAATTACTGAAATAAATCAAGTTTTTCAAAATATTCTAATTTACTGGCTTTTACCTGTATATATATGTATGAAATACTTGACTTGGTGAATTCTAGCTGTCAATATACACCTCCCCTCTTAACCACGCCCCCAACCACGCCCCGCCCCACCCCCGACCACGCCCCCACCTCCCGAAATCGGAGGTCTCAAGGTTGGCAAGTATGCCTTGTTCCAAGAACAAAACCAACACAGTGCATGAACTCACAACAAATTACTGTCAAGTTCAAACATCGAACTATCTATTACACAAGACAAGAAGAAGGAATCAAGCAGAGACAGAGTTGAATTTTACTAATGAGGAGAGACGTATTGGGCTGTACACTCAGTTACAGTTTCCCCCTACGCTCTAAGGTACAGCCCCACACGCTCCTCTATTTATTCGGGAGGTCCCTAGTTAACATCACTGAGGCTGCTTCTGAAGGGAGGGGTAATGCAAGCAGCCCCAGTAGACACAATACGTGATTACTCAGAATGGAAATGTGCTGACACTCGTGATTTCGCCCTGTCTGCGTTGAGGTACTCGATGTCCGTCCTTGGCTGTCAGCAGGCAGGGTCTGGAAACAAACTGCTGACACGAGACAACTCGCAAAGCAAGATTATTAGTTGTGCCTTTGCACATATAGAAAAGTACAACTTCAGCACAATTGATAATAACTATAGCAACGGCCTTTAAGCATAAGAGTTGTGTGATAACTTATACATAATTAGTCTGACATTTACACACCTGCAAATCAGATGGAAAACTAAAGGGAGCATTGTTTGGGGGTATCCATAACACGGTGATAGGGAGAACTTTTTATTTACACAATGAGTCGGGTGTGACTTGACCTTCGACTCACCAAACCCCTAGGGTTCGACCGAACCCAGGTTAAGAACCACTGGTTTAATCGAAGTGGGAACAAAAACATATGAATTGTGAATTACATTGATATAGCGCTTTTTTCTAGAGACTCAAAGCGCTTTTACATAGTTAAACCCAATATCTAAGTTACATTTAAACCATATTTAAATGTGTTACAATATACTGAACCTTTATTGCTCAAACGGCTGTAACAAATATGACTTCAAACAACTTTAGAAATGCTCATAACTTTTTTTTTCTGCTTTTAAAACACTTCCGTGTGGTCTACACAACATGTAACGGTGGTTCTTTGGTCAAAATTGTGCATGGATTATGTTTTACAGACCGTCTTCCAGCCGCTTACTCATCAACATGCACATTTTTCCGGACGGTCTTATTTACGTGCCTCCACTTCAACTGTGTCTTCTCCTTGTCTGCCATGTGGTCATTTTTAGCCCTTCTGCAGCGAGTCTACTGACAGATAGAAGTTCGAACTAAATGCTACTTTGTATTAAAAATGGCATCGGCGGAGGATGCATGTGCATGTACGGGCCAATGTGCCCCACAACAAGAGGACAGAGAAATAGAAGGAGGTTATTGACGACAACATGGACAATTTCTTCAGGTAAATCTTTCCCATACATGAAAATATCCGCCGATGTCACACTTTGGGAAAAACGTCACACGTTGGGCAGGATAATTCCCTTGCAAAAAGGGTTTTTTGGAGGAAGTATGAAGGAAGGCAAGACTAAGATACAAATAACTCATGCTGGTTTTAATAGTTACCCCTTAAAGCATTACAAAAAGGTTGTATCTCAAATTATTGTAAGTTGAGGTACCACTGTACCGTATTTTCCGGACCATAAGGCGCACTGCCGATGAATGGTCTATTTTTGATCTTTTTTCATATATAAGGCGCACCGGACTATAGGGTGCATTAAAGAAGTCATATTATTATAATTTGTTTCTAAATGTAAAACACTTGTGGTCTACATAACATGTAATGGTGGTTCTTTGGTCAAAATGTTGCATTGATGATGTTTTACAGATCATCTTCAAGTCACTTCCGGATGCGCCGTTTTGTGGGCGATCTTATACACGTGGCTCACCTTCGACAGCGTCTTCTCCCCGTCATCTTTGTTGTAGCGGTGTAGCGTGCAAGGACGGGTGTGGAAGTATTTAATTAAATATATTGTTCTCTATTTATTATATTATATTGTTTAAATATATATAATAAATACATAGAGTATTATTTTCCCCCTTGTGGTTCTGTGCCGTCACAACTCCCTCCTGTAAATATAACAGGAAGAAGTGTCAAAAGATGGAGCTAACTATTTCAATGACATTCAGACTTTACTTCAATCAATAACGGAGCAGCATCTCCTCATCCGGAAACAACAACACCGCCGGAAATGTGTCCCGTGAAAAACCGTCCTACCTGAACTCTCTAAAGTTCCTATATACACATTCTGTACATATACATTCACTGTACAAACACATATACACATTCTGTACATATACAAGTACATATGCATACGTACACTCATGCACATAATCACGTTTCGTCAAACATATATTAACGTTGTTGCCCTAGGGTAAACTGGGTATAACACATGGCACACGGACAAAGCTTAACCTATTGTTACTATAACAATCTACAAGGTTAATGTAGGCTGGTTCTCTTTCTCCCCCTCCATTTTTCTGCTTTCTTTCGTATCTCAAGTTATATTTTTATTTATATTACCTACTCACTGGCCTAGTGGTTAGAGTGTCCGCCCTGAGATCGGTAGGTTGTGGGTTCAAACCCCGGCCGAGTCATACCAAAGACTATAAAAATGGGACCCATTACCTCCCTGCTTGGCACTCAGTATCAAGGGTTGGAATTGGGGGTTAAATCACCAAAAATGATTCCCGGGCGCGGCCACCGCTGCTGCCCACTGCTCCCCTCACCTCCCAGGGGGTGATCAAGGGTGATGGGTTAAATGCAGAGAATAATTTCGCCACACCTAGTGTGTGTGTGACAATCATTGGTACTTTAACTTTTAACTTTTAACTTATCATTACGTATATGTATTGTTGCATTTGAACAATTGTATTGTTGATAATAAAGGTAAAGTATTGGTATTGTTCATAATCAATAGTGCTATTTCTAATGCGCATTGTCATTTCTGTATTATTTTTTATTTTCGCTAACTGCTTTTTTGCTATTACTTTTACCATCATATTTGTACATGTCGTATTTGCTGATGTTGCTCTATTGTTGTTGTTGTTGTTGTTGTTGTGTTTGCTGTTGTTGTTTTTGTCTCTCTGTCTAATCCCCACAATTTCCCCCTCTGTCTTCCTTTTTTTCTCTGCACCAAATGATAATATAAATACATTTAATAAAGTAATATACAAATAAGGCAACAAGAGAAGTATCCTACACTTCACTTTTGTAAAATAAATCTGAACAGCCGACATGGGCATCTACATCAACTATATGATTTGCCTGAGAAGCTGGACAGGACAAAAAAAAAAAAAAAAAAAAAAAAAAGTTCCTTGGGTGAATAATGTAAACTCACCACACCGGTATGTTTTAGCACTTTCATGGCCAGTTTACCGACAGATATAAGTAAGAACTTTACACTACTTTATATTAGAAATGGCAACAGTGGAGTTTGAATGTCCCATTACAAGAAGATAGAGAAAAACAAAAAGCTTAACGACTTCGGTGTCGACACGGACTATAAAGACGGACACGCACAATTTTTCAAGACTTATGCAGATCCCAAATACAGATCAGCAGGTACCAGAAAGTAAGAAAAGTTGCTTTTGCATAATATTGCAAAACAAAATGCCAGATAATATGTCTTACCTTATCCACACACCATAATAATACTCCTATGTTGAAGCACAGTACAATCCATCAAGCGGTGCGGCTTCATAGCTTACCAAAGTCGTACTAAAACATTTTGGTAAGATTTTTGAGCGCCGTGTGTAATGTTCTATATTTTCAACGGAACATATCAAATGTTGGTGTTGTTTACTTGAGTCATATTGCCATCATTTTAAAGTCTACACATATATCTTATGTTTGACTGCCATCTACTGGTCACACATCATTACAACATGTACCAAATAAACTTGCTTCGAGGTCGGTAAGCACAACCAGAATTATACCGTCCATTAGGCGCACCGGGTTATAAGACGCACTGTCGAGTTTTGAGGAAAAACAAATATTTTAAGTGCGCCTTGTAGTCCGGATTGATTAAACCAAAGTCATACTAAAACATTTAGATAGATTTTTGAGCGCTGTGTGTAATGTTCTATATTTTCAATGGAACATATTGTCATGTTTGTGTAATCATGTTTTGTTTTAAGTCATGTTTTGTTTAGTTTCTGTCTTTTTACTCCCTTGTCTTGTCACCATAGTTACCCATTAGTTTCACCTGTCATGTCACGCACCTGTTTTGAGTCACGCACCTGTTACTAATCATGTCCATAGTATTTAAGTTCATTCATTTTCTGTTGTTCGGCCTGACGACCTCACACCACATTTATGCTCTGTTCATTCCTCTAAGATCCTGCTTCATGTCCCTTGTCAAAGTAAGTTTTGGTTCCATGTTTATAGTCTTTTTGTTTTTCATAGTTTGTTCTCCGCCACTGTGCGTGCTTTTCATTTGTATTTTTTGCTATAGTCTTTTGGTTTCATAGTTTATTCTCCGCCACTGTGCGCGCTTTTGTTTGATCCTTTTTTTGTATTTATAGTCTTTAAATAAATCATGTACCTTCATTCCCGTCTCGCCCGTGCCAACTTTCCGTTGCATCCCGGAAAAGCAAACTCCCAAGATCAAGTCGTGACACATATAAAATGTTGGTGTTGGTGTAATGCCATCATAGTGCAGTCTACACATATCTCTTATGTTTGACTGCCATCTACTGGTCACACTTATCATTACACCATGTACCAAATAAAATTGCTTCGAGGTCAATAAGCAAAACCAGAATGATTCCGTACATTAGGGTTATAAGGTGCCCTGTCGAGTTTTGAGGAAAAACAAATATTTTAAGTGCACCTTATAGTCCGGATTGATTAAACCATTATATAAATTGATAAAGTGTAACGAGTGAATAAGAACTATCGTCCGTGCACAACACTGTGGAGTGAAAAAAGAGGCAAGTGGAACGCAAATTGCTGTTAAAGGTGTGGTCGCCACATAAAACAAGGTCATCTTCAATGCTGCCCAAGGAACCCTCTGAAACATCCGGTAAGACTCCAGGCTTTAGCTGTCTTAGTCGGTTAGCAATTAAGTTCTTTTTGGCTCAACAGTTAACTCGTTATAACCCTCGAATGATTTCACATGTGTTTTCGGTGCATGTTTATTTTAGAAGTATGTCAGAATTGTCTTTATTGTGCTTGCTTCGTGTCTTGATCGGCACCCTCTGATCTTCCAGTGGTGGAGCCCATGTTGAATTGATTACGCCAGATGGACACATCTTAACCCATCATGGATGTCAAATGAGGAAAATTACATTCTAAGACATTGGTTGAAAAAATATGGCAAGAGATAATGCAGAAAAGAGCTCCATAATGAGTGCTGGTTAGGTCGTTCAGGATGCCAATTCCCTATTTTAGTCTCCAGCGTTGGAGAGCTGAATCATGGTTTGACCCATAACTGAAGAGCCAGTGTTTAGCGCTGACCTTGTCCTGCCTTTAAGCACACAACCACTTCAGAGCCCTTCCCATCCATCAAGAGGAAATGGGTCATAGTCATGACTGACGGTTTCACTTAAGGGTTTTTCCCGACAAACGCAGGGGATGAATTGTGTCTGCATGTGAGTGACGTCCATTGTGAAGCTGATCTTTCCTCTAAGCCGCCTGTGTACATGATCTCATTCAAACAGATCATTGAAAAGGGTGAGTTGAAGTACTGTCTCTCATTCTGTGTTTGTTTGCTCTGTTAAGAAATATGGATCGTCAAAGCAGCTGATTAGTTAATAGTCCAGAAACAAAAACATATGCTGCCATCCTACTTGGTGTCACGCGAGATCTCAGCTAAACTTGATCGAATATCACAATTACGCTCTTAAAGTTAAGTTAAAGTTAAAGTACCAATGATTACTAGGTGTGGTGAAATGTGTCCTCTGCATTTGACCCATCCCTTTGTTCACCCCCTGGGAGGTGAGGGGAGCAGTGGATAAATTGGTGATTCAACCCCCAATTCCAACCCTTGATGCTGAGTGCCAAGCAGGAAGGTAATTTTTATCGTCTTTGGTATGACTCGGCAACAACCTACCGATCTCAGGGCGGATACTCTAACCACTAAGCCACTGAGTAGGTTCAAGGTTCAAGGTTTTATTCGTCACATAAAGAGTACACCACAGTGAAATGCTTTTTTTCCATGCTCTTCAGATATTGCGTACAGTGGGATCCAAACACTAGTTGCAGAATCTAATACACTAAAAACAAAAAAATACAAAAATTTGAACGGCTCTGATGTACATTAATTACAAGACAATAAGTTGCACAGTAAGTCACAGTAGTTATGGTAGAAGTATCCATACTTGCCAACCCTTCCGAATTTTCTGGGAGACTCACGAATTTCAGTGCCTCTCCCGAAAATCTCCCGGGACAACCATTCTCCCGAATTTCTCCCAATTTCCAGCCGGACTTAAGGCACGCCCCCTCCAGGTCCGTGCGGACCTGAGTGAGGACAGCCTGTCATCACGTCCCCTCTTTACTTCGTACTTCAGATCCGACTCCCACACTTGCCGTTAGGGTGCGCAATACAACGTAAACCGTTGGCCAACCAAGAAGTAACTTTTTGGTTGGCCAACGGTATAAAAAGTAACCACAGAACACTAGTGTTCTGTGGTTACTTTTGGGTTGGCCAACGGTTTACGTTGTATTGCGCACCCTGATGGCAAGTGTGGGAGTCGGTTCTGAAGTATGAAGTAAAGAGACGTAACTTCGTCACCTCGCCTGGTTATTGACTCCAACCCAGAATATTACACAGCCCATACCTATGCTTCTTCAAAGGCTGTGCTACTGGCTGCAAAGCATTGCACTTTCAAATACAACAATGAGTACAGGAGTGTTGTGTGTATATGTGTAAATAAATGAACACTGAAATTCAAGTATTTATTTTATTTATATGGATATATATATATATATATATATATATATATACCGTATTTTCCGCACTATAAGGCGCACCTAAAAACCACACATTTTCTCAAATGCTGACAGTGCGCCTTATAACCCGGTGCGCTTTATATATGGATAAATATTAAGATTCATTTTCATAAAGTTTCGGTCTCGTAACTACGGTAAACAGCCGCCATCTTTTTTCCCGGTAGAACAGGAAGCGCTTCTTCTTCTACGCAAGCAACCGCCAAGGTAAGCACCCGCCCCCATAGAACAGGAAGCGCTTCTTCTTCTACTGTAAGCAACCACCCGCCCGCGTAGAAAAAGAAAAAGCGCGCGGATATTACCGTACGTTCATTTCCTTTGTGTGTTTACATCTGTAAAGACCACAAAATGGCTCCTACTAAACGACAGGGATCCGGTTCATGAAAAGACGCAATCTCTCCATCCGCACACGGATTACTATTTCACAGCAACTGATATTCCTGTGAACCGCACTGTGGATACAACGGGAGCACGTACGGTGAATATTCGCACCACAGGGAATGAGAAGTCATCCTTCACTGTGGTTCTAGCTTGCCATGCTAATGGCCAGAAACTTCCACCCATGGTGATATTCAAAAGGAAGACCTTGCCAAAAGAGACCTTTCCAGCCGGCGTCATCATAAAAGCTAACTCGAAGGGATGGATGAAGAAAAGATGAGCAAGTGGTTAAGGTAAGTTTAAGTTTACGCGAAGAGGCCGGGTGGCTTTTTTCACGCAGCTTCGTCCATGTTGATATACGATTCCATGCGCGCCCACATCACGCTGGTTTTAATATATTATTAAAGTTTGACTGACCTATTTGACTGTTTTTTTGACATTCCTTTAGCGCAGTTAGATGCGGCTTACAACACGGGGCGGCTTATAGGTGGACAAAGTTTTGAAATATGCCGTTCATTGAAGGCGCGGCTTATAACCCAGGGCGCCTTATGGTGCGGAAAATACGGTATATATAGATATAATAAAATACATATTTATATATAGCTAGAATTCACTGAAAGTCAAGTATTTATTTTATTTATATATATATATAAAAAAAAAAAAATATATATATATATATATAAGAAATACTTGAATTTAAGTGAATTCTAGCTATAAATATACTCCTCCGCCTTAAAACTGCCCCCCCCCCCCAAAAAAAAAGTTCTCCTGAATTTGGAGGTCTCAAGGTTGTACAAGTATGGAAGTATCAGTACAAGTAGAAGTACAGTAGTCAAATACAGTACCAGTGCAACATCAAATAGTATAACAGTATATACAGTATATACAATATATACAGTATATACAGTATAGGAAGCAACAAATATTAAGGTGTCTACAGTTCTTTGGCAGTTGAGTAGTGACAGTAGTATGAACAAAGGTAATGGAACAGTATGACTTCTTTATACTCTTGTTTTTACATTATTTACAGTCTTTGAATGAAGAGTATTGTAGTCCGGTAATTACAGTGGTAAGTAAAGTAAGGTCAGTGTTCTTCTCTTTTGTTCTCTTCGGGAAACTACCATATTTGTTTATCAACATTTCTGTCGCCTTTCCGTTAAAATAGTATTTTAACCTTCATCCATAATTGCCAACCCTCCCGGATTTTCCGGGAGACTCCCGAAGTTCAGCGCCTCTCCCGAAAACCTCCCGGGACAAATTTTCTCCCGTAAATCTCCCGAAATTCAGGCGGACCTGAGTGACGTGTCGACAGCCTGTTTTCACGTCCGCTTTCCCACAATATAAACAGCATGCCCGCCCAATCATGTTATAACTGTAGAATGATCGAGGGCGAGTTCTTGGTTTCTTATGTGGGTTTATTGTTAGGCAGTTTCATTAACGTCCTCCCAGCGCGGCAACAACACACAGCAGCAGCAGTCACGTTTTCGTCTACCGTAAAGCAGTTCGTCTGCCGTAAACAGCAATGTTGTGATACTCTTAAACAGGACAATACTGCCATCTACTGTACATGCATATGTGACAATAACATCTAGGGCTTTTAGAGAGTGCAGTGCACAATTGCGCACACAACAAGGAGACGAAGCAGAATGCATCATCAGAGAGGGTGTTCAGCATGGTTAGAAAAATAGTGACAGAGAATAGAACGAGGATGCACAATTCAACCCTTAACTCAACAATGAGTAGATGAGTGTTATGTGTGTGTATATGTGTAAATAAATGAACACTGAAATTAAAGTATTTCTCTTATTTTTATATTTACATATATATATAATTAAAAAAAAAAAAAAAAAAAAAAAAATATATATATATATATATATATATATATATATATATATATATATATATATATATATATATATATATATATAATAAAAATAAACATATAGCTAGAATTCACTGAAAGTCAAGTATGTCTTATATATATATATATATGTATATATATATATATATATATATATATATATATATATATATATATATATATATATATATATATATATATATATATATATATATACCGTATTTTCCGCACCATAAGGCGCCCTGGGTTATAAGCCGCGCCTTCAATGAACGGCATATTTCAAAACTTTGTCCACCTATAAGCCGCCCCGTGTTGAAAGCCGCATCTAACTGCGCTAAAGGAATGTCAAAAAAACAGTCAGATAGGTCAGTCAAACTTTAATAATATATTAAAAACCAGCGTTCTAACAACTCTGTTCACTCCCAAAATGTACGCAAATGTGCAATCACAAACATACGTATATCAACATGGACAGAGCTGCGTGAAAAAAGCCACCCGGCCTCTTCGCGTAAACTTAAACTTACCTTAACCACTCGCTCATCTTTTCTTCATCCATCCCTTCGAGTTAGCTTTTATGATGACGCCGGCTGGAAAGGTCTCTTTTGGCAAGGTCTTCCTTTTGAATATCACCATGGGTGGAAGTTTCTGGCCATTAGCATGGCAAGCTAGAACCACAGTGAAGGATGACTTCTCATTCCCTGTGGTGCGAATATTCACCGTACGTGCTCCCGTTGTATCCACAGTGCGGTTCACAGGAATATCAGTTGCTGTGAAATAGTAATCCGTGTGTGGATGGAGAGATTGCGTCTTTTCATGAACCGGATCCCTGTCGCTTAGTAGGAGCCATTTTGTGGTCTTTACAGATGTAAACACACAAAGGAAATGAAACGTACGGATATATCCGCGCGCTTTTTCTTCTTCTACGCGGGCGGGTGGTTGCTTACAGTAGAAGAAGAAGCGCTTCCTGTTCTATGGGGGCGGTTGCTTACCTTGGCGGTTGCTTGCGTAGAAGAAGAAGCGCTTCCTGTTCTACCGGGAAAAAAGATGGCGGCTGTTTACCGAAGTTGCGAGACCGAAACTTTATGAAAATGAATCTTAATATTTATCCATATATAAAGCGCACCGGGTTATAAGGCGCACTGTCAGCTTTTGAGAAAATTTGTGGTTTTTAGGTGCGCCTTATAGTGCGGAAAATACGGTATATATGAAATACTTGACTTGGTGAATTCTAGCTGTAAATATACTCCTCCCCTCTTAACCACGCCCGTCCGACCCCCCTCCCACCTCCCGAAATCGGAGGTCTCAAGGTTGGGAAGTATGCCTTCATCCTTCACCAAAAAAAAGATATTGGTGACGATATCAGGTCTTTCTTTTGTGGGATTCCCCTTACTTTCCAGGAAAACGGTCCTTACTCTCAATTGCAAATGTTGACAGGAATGTATCTCATTCTAAATCAGGGGTCGGCAACCCAACATTTTGTGCATCTCAACAAGGGTATCTCTATCCTCCTTCAAAACCGCACTAAAAGAACACCTTCCAGTCAACTACAACCCTAGACTAAACCATTTGATTATTTACATTTGGTTATTTACAATCCGGGGAGGTGGGATGTGGAAGGGGGAGGGTCTTAGTCAAGGGTTGAGGTTGACTGGAGGTGTTTTTAGTGCTGTTTTGAAGGAGGATAGAGATGCCCTTTCTTTTAAACCTGTTGGGAGTGCATTCCATATTGATGTGGCATAGAAGGAGAATGAGTTAAGACCTTTGTTAGATCGGAATCTGGGTTTAATGTGGTTGCAGAAGGTTTTATGATGACGACAATTTGTCTCCAGATTGGCTTAAATGTTTTACTTTCCATCCTGTGGAAGAGACCAGATCAGTTCAACCTGCACCCCAAAATATACATGTGCACCGTCTGTACATTGTGGTCTTGTAATAAATTGTAATACAAACATGTCACTCTTTAAAGAGAACAGTTAGAAGCCACGAGACACAAATACAATCAGTGTTGGGACTAACACGTTACAAAGTAACGCGTTACTGTAACGCCGTTAGTTTTGGCGGTAACTAGTAATCTAACGCGTTATTTTTTATATTCAGTAACTCAGTTACCGTTACTACATGATGCGTTACTGCGTTATTTTACGTTACTTTTTATGTAGTATAAAGTGTGTTTTATCGGAGCGCTGCTGCGTTATCGTTCTTTTTCTTCTTGTGTCACAAGCCGGAGAAGAGAGAGAGACATGCGCTCTGTGTGGATGAGTGTGAGTGTGGGGAGGGAGGAGAGGGGGGCGTGTCTGATCATGGCGGAGCCAGAAGTCGAGTTTGCTAACATGGAGATATTTTCACTACTTTTCTTTTGTCGAGCACAAAGAAAAGAACATTTTAGTTAAATGTAAATTGTGCTTTGGATCAAAGATGCCATCTACTGCCCAAAACAGCAATTCAAATCTGCTGAAACAAGCTACATAAGCAACATGCTTCGACGAAGCTAGTAAAGAGAGATAGAGACTCCAATGACACTTTACCTCCACCACCACCACTTCAGGATTAACTCTGCCTCTGCTCATCATTCACCGCTGAAGGTACACACACTCTGTCAATCAATGTTCCCTCTAATTGTTCATGTGTGTGAGCAAACGCAAAAACTCCCTGAGCATTGAGTGGAGCCCATGTGAGCAACATCAGACGTGCACACTGTGGCTACACTAGCAGCACACCTGTCCCAAACCTGACTAAATAACAAGTTCAATCTCCATCCATCCATCCATTTTCTACCGCTTGTCCCTATCGGGGTCGCTGGAGCCTATCTCAGCTGCATTCGGGCGGAAGACAGGGTACACCCTGGACAAGTCCCCACCTCATCACAGGGCCAACACAGATAGACAGACAACATTCTCTTATTATTATAATCAAATGACAGCAGTCATTTCCATTTCTAATATAAGTGTTTAGGCCCACTTACAATGACAATAGCAACAAATATTGTTTTTAATGAACTGTGTACTTGTATTGTTTGTCTGGGTGGAGGTCCTGCTTTGGAAATAATTTGTACCCTTTCAGACATTGCATTTAGTTCCCATTAAAACATTCACATGTTGCACAATGAGATGTAAGCAGGGGATCATGTGTACATTCCTGCAACTTCCTGTTTGTAAAAAATATATTTTTATTAGTATTTATTTAATATACTAACAGCATTTAATGATTAATATTTATAAATTAAGATTCCTAATAAATGACACTAGAATAAGCACACATTTGATTGGTAAATCATAGTGTAACGACCTGGAATTACACTTTATGTGTGGTGTTGGAGTTGTTCGACTTTTTGTGTGGCTGTAAACGCATCACTGGTTAAGTGCCAAATGTGCAAGTGTTGGCGCATGTGAGAAAGAGCGAGCGGCTGCTGTTGATATAACAAAGTTGCTTTTGGTCTGGTTTGTACTGCAGAAAATGACCACTTTTGCTAGATATCATTTTTTTTACTAATGTTTTGGTGATGTGTTTATGGCCGACAATAAAGAGTTTTGCTCAGTAAAGTGATGGATGGAATTCATGTTCTCAAAGCGTCTCGACAGACGTTACAATATTTGAACAATGATGACGAAAACGGTTTTCTCTGTCGTGTCCGAGTCGTGTCGAAAATTGTTATGCGCTTATTTTTTTATTTGATTTTGTGCATGGCATAGATTTGCCGTGCGCAGAGGACGCTTGAGCAGTGCGCAATTGCACAGGCGCGCTCCTGAGAGGGATCGTTGCTGTCAATTCTCTTATATACTCTTTCATTCTAGACTTCTAGAGTGTTTGATTATCACATCACTCTAAATGTATAGACTATAAAGTTCACAAACATAAAGAGGGATCCTAGTGGGCCAGGCCAATCTTTCCTTATCTCTAAACTAAAACTGGGGAAATGTGTAGAGTGTTCTGGGCTTCAGACATGATTTTGTATCAGAATTACTTGAGGAAGAAAATGCCTGGTTTGGCTTTGTGTATGTAGTGTGTGCCTTTCTTGGTTTACATCTATGCTGTTATTATGCTGTTTGTTACTTATGTACGTTATGTTGGAGCTATTTAAAATAGTTTTGTCAATTTGTTCTGGACAGAAACAAATTGGCCTTTGTAAAATATCTTTGTCGTTTGTAGACCACATTGCCTAGCAGAGTTCAGTGATGCAAATGCATGTCAAGTTGATCAACAGATTGTATTATTCTCCAGTGCAATAACAATACTGAAATGAAGGCTAAAAGGGCATTAATGGGAGCTTTAAAAAAAAAAAGAAAAAGAAAAAAATAAGTAACTAAATAGTTACTTTTCACAGTAACGCATTACTTTTTGGTGTAAGTAACTGAGTTAGTAACTGAGTTACTTTTGAAATGAAGTAACTAGTAACTGTAACTAGTTACTGCTTTTCAGTAACTAACCCAACACTGAATACAATACATAGAACGGGGGTCGGCAACCCGCGGCTCTTTAGCGCCGTCCTAGTGTCTCTCTGGAGCTTTTTCAAAAATGTAAGAAAAATAGAAAAAGATGAGGGGAAAAAAATATATTTTTTGTGTTAATATGGTTTCTGTAGGAGGACAAACGTGACACAAACCTCCCTAATTGTTACAAAGCACACTGTTTATATTAAACATGCTTCACTGATTCGAGTATTTGGCGAGCGCCGTTTTGTCCTACTAATTTTGGCGGTCCTTGAACTCACCGTAGTTTGTTTACATATATAACTTTCTCCGACTTTCTAGGACGTCTTTTATGCCACTTCTTTTTCTGTCTCATTTTGTCCACCAACCTTTTAATGCTGTGCGTGAATGCACAAAGGTGAGTTTTGTTGATGTTATTGACTTGTGTGGAGTGCTAATCAGACATATTTGGTCACTGCATGACTGCAAGCTAATTGATGCTAACATGCTATTTAGGCTAGCTATATGTACATATTGCATCATTATGCCTCATTTGTAGCTATAGTTGAGGTCATTTAGTTTCCTTTAAGTCCTCTTAATTCAATTTATATCTCATGACACACTATCTGTATGTAATATGGCTTTTAATTTTTTGAGGCTCCAGACAGATTTGTTTTTTGTATTTTCGGTCCAATAAGGCGATCTTTCAACATTTTGGGTTGCCGACCCCTGACATAGAACATAAACAATAGGAGGCATCTGACAATCCTTCCCACAGCGACCACCCACAGACGTGTGTTGTGAAGCGACAGCATTTTGATTCCTGAATTGTTGAACAACAAAGTCGGCGTGTTGTGTGGTAAGTGAACATACTGCCTTGTTTTTTGTGGCTACCGTAGAACCGCAACGCAAAAGAACAGACCCGTAATCCGGTTGTAGCCTCCTCAATACCAAAGCAAATGATTGGATGGTATTTTTTTCTGGAATATATTCTTTTTGAATATCCAAACAAGATAATGACTGATTTTGATTAGTGACGGATTAATCAAATACGATCATTGAGTTTGCTGCCATGCTTTTTACATAGTAAACGGCATAATTTATTCGGTGACCACAGATGAGGGGCTAGCTGTCCAAAGTCGGGACCCAGGGTGGACCACTCATCTGTGCATCACTTGGACTCTCACAATATTATGTTTGATCCACTATGGACTGGACTCTCACACTATTATGTTAGATCCACTATGGACTGGACTCTCACTATTATGTTAGATCCACTATGGACTGGACTCTCACTATTATGTTAGATCCACTATGGACTGGACTCTCACAATATTATGTTAGATCCACTATGGACTGGACTCTCACACTATTATGTTAGATCTACTATGGATTGGACTCTCACAATATTATGTTAGATCCACTATGGACTGGACTCTCACACTATTATGTTTGATCCACTATGGACTGGACTCTCACAATATTATGTTAGATCCACTATGGACTGGACTCTCACACTATTATGTTAGATCCACTATGGATTGGACTCTTACACTATTATGTTAGATCCACTATGGACTGGACTCTCACTATTATGTTAGATCCACCATGGACTGGACTCCCACTATTATGTTAGACCCACTATGGACTGGACTCACACTATTATGTTAGATCCACTATGGACTGGACTCTCACTAATATGTTAGATCCACTATGGACTGCACTCTCACTATTATGTTAGATCCACTATGGACTGGACTCTCCCACTATTATGTTAGATCCACTATGGACTGGACTCTCACTATTATATTAGATCCACTATGGACTGGACTCCTACTATTATGTTAGATCCACTATGGACTGGACTCTCACACTATTATGTTAGATCCACTATGGACTGGACTCTCACAATATTATGTTAGATCCACTATGGACTGGACTCTCACACTATTATGCTAGATCCACTATGGACTGGACTCTCACACTATTATGTTAGATCCACTATGGATTGGACTCTTACACTATTATGTTAGGTCCACTATGGACTGGACTCTCACACTATTATGTTAGATCCACTATGGACTGGACTCTCACACTATTATGCTAGATCCACTATGGACTGGACTCTCACACTATTATGCTAGATCCACTATGGACTGGACTCTCACACTATTATGTTAGATCCACTATGGATTGGACTCTTACACTATTATGTTAGATCCACTATGGACTGGACTCTCACACTATTATGTTAGATCCACTATGGACTGGACTCTCACACTATTATGTTAGATCCACTATGGATTGGACTCTTACACTATTATGTTAGATCCACTATGGACTGGACTCTCACATTATTATGTTAGATCCACTCTGGACTGGACTCTCACAATATTATGTTAGATCCACTATGGACTGGGCTCTCACAATATTATGTTAGATCCACTATGGACTGGACTCTCACACTATTATGTTAGATCCACTTTGGACTGGACTCTCACACTATTATGTTAGATCCACTATGGACTGGACTCTCACTATTATGTTCGATCCACTATGGACTGGACTCTCACTATTATGTTAGAGCCACTATGGACTGGACTCTCACTATTATGTTAGATCCACTATGGACTGGACTCTCACAATATTATGTTAGATCCACTATGGATTGGACTCTCACACTATTTTGTTAGATCCACTATGGACTGGACTCTCACACTATTATGTTAGATCCACAATGGACTGGACTCTCACTATTATGTTAGATCCACTATGGACTGGACTCTCACACTATTATGTTAGATCCACTATGGACTGGACTCACACTATTATGTTAGATCCACTATGGACTGGACTCTCACACTATTATGTTAGATCCACTATGGACTGGACTCTCACACTATTATGCTAGATCCACTATGGACTGGACTCTCACACTATTATGCTAGATCCACTATGGACTGGACTCTCACACTATTATGTTAGATCCACTATGGACTGGACTCTCACACTATTATGTTAGATCCACTATGGACTGGACTCTCACACTATTATGCTAGATTCACTATGGACTGGACTCTCACACTATTATGCTAGATCCACTATGGACTGGACTCTCACACTATTATGTTAGATCCACTATGGACTGGACTCTCACACTATTATGTTAGATCCACTATGGACTGGACTCTCACTATTATGTTAGATCCACTATGGACTGGACTCTCACACTATTATGTTAGATCTACTATGGATTGGACTCTCACAATATTATGTTAGATCCACTATGGACTGGACTCTCACACTATTATGTTAGATCCACTATGGATTGGACTCTCACATTATTATGTTAGATCCACTATGGACTGGACTCTCATACTATTATGTTAGATCCACTATGGACTGGACTCTCACTATTATGTTAGATCCACTATGGGCTGGACTCCCACTATCATGTTAGATCCACTATGGACTGGACTCTCACTATTATGTTAGATCCACTATGGACTGGACTCTCACTATTATGTTAGATCCACTATGGACTGGACTCCCACTATTATATTAGATCCACTATGGACTGGACTCTCACTATTATGTTAGAGCTACTATGGACTGGACTCTCACAATATTATGTTAGATCCATTATGGACTGGACACTCACTATTATGTTAGATCCACTATGGACTGGACTCCTACTATTATGTTAGATCCACTATGGACTGGACTTTCACACTACTATGTTAGATCCACTATGGATTGGACTCTCACATTATTATGTTAGATCCACCATGGACTGGACTCTCACTATTATGTTAGATCCACTATGGACTGGACTCTCACACTATTATGTTAGATCCACTATGGACTGGACTCTCACTATTATGTTAGATCCACTATGGACTGGACTCTCACTATTATGTTAGATCCACTATGGACTGGACTCTCACAATATTATGTTAGATTCACTATGGACTGGACTCTCACAATATTATGTTAGATCCACTATGGACTGGGCTCTCACAATATTATGTTAGATCCACTATGGACTGGACTCTCACACTATTATGTTAGATCCACTTTGGACTGGACTCTCACACTATTATGTTAGATCCACTATGGACTGGACTCTCACACTATTATGTTAGATCCACTATGGATTGGACTCTTACACTATTATGTTAGATCCACTATGGACTGGACTCTCAAACAATTGTGTTAGATCCACTATGGACTGGACTCTCACTATTATGTTAAATCCACTATGGACTGGACTCTCACTATTATGTTAGATCCACTATGGATTGGACTCTCACATTATTATGTTAGATCCACTATGGACTGGACTCTCATACTATTATGTTAGATCCACTATGGACTGGACTCTCACAATATTATGCTAGATCCACTATGGACTGGACTCTCACAATGTTATGTTATATCCACTATGGACTGGACTCTCATACTATTATGTTAGATCCACTATGGACTGGACTCTCATACTATTCTTTTAGATCCACTATGGACTGGACTCTCATAATATTATGCTAGATCCACTATGGACTGGACTCTCACAATGTTATGTTAGATCCACTATGGACTGGACTCTCACAATATTATGTTAGATCCACTATGGACTGGACTCTCACAATATTATGTTAGATCCACTATGGAATGGACACTCACACTATTATGTTAGATCCACTATGGACTGGACTCTCACTATTATGTTAGATCCACTATGGACTGGACTCTCACTATTATGTTAGATCCACTATGGACTGGACTCTCACACTATTATGTTAGATCCACTATGGACTGGACCCCCACTATTATGTTAGATCCACTATGGACTGGACTCTCACTATTATGTTAGATCCACTATGGACTGGACTCCCACTATTATGTTAGATCCACTATGGACTGGACTATCACTATTATGTTAGATCCACTATGGACTGGACTCTCACAATACTATGTTAGATCCACTATGGATTGGACTCTCACACTATTTTGTTAGATCCACTATGGATTGGACTCTCACACTATTATGTTAGATCCACTATGGACTGGACTCTCACACTATTATGTTAGATCCACAATGGACTGGACTCTCACAATATTATGCTAGATCCACTATGGACTGGACTCTCACAATGTTATGTTTGATCCACTATCGACTGGACTCTCACAATATTATGCTAGATCCACTCGACGTCCATTGCACCGGCAGACTATGGAGAGGCTGCGGATGATGTGTTTGACAAAGGGGTAACTCACAGGAGAAACCGTAGAAGTCCGTTATCCAAGGTAAATGTTAGATACTACATGATTTCATAAAAGTTGTTTGTAGTACATTCTATTGTATTATATTTCATACAATGTTTGTGGTCTATAGGTTTGTTTTTCTTGTTTAAAGAAAGCATGTTACATGTTAAAAATGTGGTGTTTTTTTAGAGACCAGAACTGAATAATGTAATTTTAATTAATTCAACAGCATGAGACATGAGTACTTTGAGTGAAGAGCGCCATCACAAAATTAATTAAAGTAAGACCAAGGTACTTCTGTATTTTCAATGTGTTCCACATTAGCGTGTAAGCGCATCCGTGTATTTCTCCCCTTGAAACTTGGCACAGAGCTTTCATATTATTTTCTTATTGAATATGCAGTACCTTAATTTTAGTTGTGTAAAAATGTCAAGAAAAATGTCTGGTAAACTTTTCTTTGCCAGGAATATTTTGCATTAACGTGCAGGGGGGGCCGGAAAAAATCCATTCACATTTGGAATCGCAATTCTTTTTTACTATGATTCTGAATTCGTTCAACATTTTCAAGAATTCATTTATAAAAATACATTTTATTTAGGCCATATCTGTCACGTCAGAGTCGCATTGTAATGCACGGATTGTTTTTTCTAGGATGCAGACAGAACTCCGGAGGCAGAGTGCAGGTAGGAGAATGATTTATTCTTCACAAATCATCAAACTTCATCAAACTTTTATTGCAGACTTCAACATCCAAGTAGATGTACAATCACATACAATACATACAACAAACAAAATACAGTATAAAAGGCATTATCACATAATATTAAAAACAGTGCTTGTGCATAAATCAGTCAGGAATACAAAAATACCGGAAATCGTGCCGATTGCACAGGAATCTAAGGAAATAGCTAACAAGGCAAGGCAACTTTATTTGTATAGCACTTTTCATACACAAGGCAGACTCAAAGTGCTTCACAGACAACAAAGTGAAATGAAAGAAAATAAAAGCAAAATTAAAATGCAGACAATAAAAAATAAAAACAGTGCGGACGTTAAAAGTTAAAAGATTAAAAGATTTAGCTGAAAGCTAAGGTGAACATAAAAGTTTTCAGTCTAGTTTTAAAAGTAGTCAGAGTTGGGGAAAGTCTGACATCTTCAGGAAGTTTTGTTCCAGCTATTTGTTGCATAATGACTGAATGATGCTCTCCCTTGATTTGAGTTTACTCTGGGAACCGCTAACAGATTGGTCTCAGAAGATCTTAGTGATCTAGAGGGCTTATATAGTGGGAGCATGTCAGTGATATACTTCGGGCCTAGACCATGTAGTGATTTATATGTGAGCAGGAGGATTTTGAAATCAATTCTCTGATGTACAGGGAGCCAATGTAAGGATTAAAGAATTGGTGTAATGTGCTCACATTTTTTGGTCTTTGTTAGAACTCTAGCAGCAGCGTTCTGAACAAGCTGCAGCTGCCTGACAGTTTTTTTGGGAAGACCTGCAAGGAGACCATTACAATAGTCTAGCCTACTGGTTTAAAGGCATGTACAGGTTTTTCTAAGTCTTGAGCCGACATGAGCCCTCTAAGTCTTGTTACATTTTTGAGGTGATAGTAGGCCGATTTTGTTACTGATTTGATGTGACTGTCGAAATGTAAATCAGAATCTAAAATAACCCCAAGATTTCTGGCTTTATTTGAGGTTTTCAGGGACAGTGATTGAAGGTGTTGGATGACTTTAAACCTTTCTTTTTTAGCACCAAAAACAATTATCTCAGTTTTATCTTCATTTAGTTGTAGGAAATTTTGGCACATCCAGTGTTTGATTTGCTCAATGCACTGGCACAGAAGATCTATGGGGCGATAGGAAGACTTAGAATTGAATCAGGAATCAAAATGTAAAACAAGTGTTGCAAACAAGTCAAACTGAGTGTGGCGAAAAGCAGGACAAAATAGCTCTCTGATTAATGCCCGGGAGCAGGTGAGCGTCCCGAACACTAATCAGAGGCAGGTGAAACTAATCAGCACCCATGGTGACCAAGAACACACAAACCCAGGGGTGCTGAAAACAGAACTAAGGTAGTCTTCAACTCAACAAAACATGACATGACAATACCTGCACTTACTTTTCTAAAAGAGCTTATTATCAATTATATTCCAAATAATATCTTGCGAGAATCGGTTTGATTTGAGAATTGTGTTCAATCGAGCACCGATTCTGACACAGATCTTTACCCCCATGAATGACAATCGAATTTGTTGTATTGAAGTTGCTGGAAAATTGACATTCTCAATGATATGTGCTTGTAATCCTTCCTAATTAACTCTCCACCTCCAGATATTTCTTTAAAAAATCTTTAATTTCCCTCACATTTTTTAAAAAACTGTCTATGTACTAAAAATTATGCGAGGGAAATTAAATATTTAGGTAGATAATATACGTAGCTACATAGTATGTTGCAGAGGTGGGACCAAGTCATTGTTTTGCAAGTCACAAGTAAGTCTCAAGTCTTTGCCCTCAAGTCCGAGTCAAGTCCCGAGTCAAGACAGGCAAGCCCCGAGTCAAGTCCAAAGTCAAGACTGGAAAGTCTCAAGTCAAGTCCTAAGTCCTGCATTTTGAGTTTCGAGTCCTTTCAAGTCCTTTTAACCACAGACTAATATATTAACACAGATTGTGTATGCTTTTCAAACGCTGTATTTATTTATTAAAACAAGTGCATTTTAAATTGCAGGAAAGAAAATTGTGCTGACATTGCACTTTATAATAGCACTATTAACCAGTCATTTTAAACATTAACTCATTCCTTTACAGAACAAACACATTGAAAAATAAAGTGCAAATGTACTTATTTGTACAAAAGTGTTAACATTGAAAAAACATGACATATACGTGAACATAACAAAAAAGTTGTACTTTTTATATGTCAGGGCCCTATGCTGCATTGCATTTGCAAAAGACCAAATTAGCCAAGAGTCTGTCAGTCATTTGTGCACGATGGGGGCGTAGTATGATGCCACCATGGCTGAAAACTCGCTCCACTGGAGCACTGGAGGCAGGCACTGCCAAGACTCTCATGGCCACTCGGAACAGTGAAAGAAGAGTCTTCATGTTCAATGCCCAGAACAAAAGGGGGGAGAGAGTTGTTTTGGGTTGGTGCACTACTTGTAAGTGTATCTTGTGTTTTTTATGTTGATTTAATTAAAAAAAAGAAAAGAAAAAAAAAAAAATTCTTGTGCGGCCCGATACCAATCGATCCACGGACCAGTACCGGGCCGCGGCCCGGTGGTTGAGGTAGAAAGCTAGCTAAAACGGTACACATATTCATAATATAGTATACATTTTAACTGACCTTTATTTTACTATTTTTGTCTTTTTTTAGGTGGCTAAAATACGCGGTGCTGCTGACCGCCGTCTAACGTTACGTGTGATATATTGACTAACGTAACCCTGCTTAAAAAAAATCACTGAACAAAAAGTATGAATAAGGTAGTGAACTGCAACAGATTCCCGTGTTTGCAATAACGTTATAACGTTAGCAGTGAGTTTACAGCCTCACTGATTTAACTACACAGCAAATAAAAGTCACGTTACTTAGCCAATAAACGTTATCTTACATTCAAAACTTACCGTTCTTTGTGCAACTTCAAATGCCGGACGAAGTTGGAAGTTGTTGCCTCTCCATCAGTAATTTTCGAACCGCATGTGTTGCATACTGCAAACCGTTTTGTGTTGACCACCTCGTAATTTTTATACCCAAACAAAATTATTTTAGGTATCATTTTTTGTTCACTGGCGTGTGGTTTGGACATGTCTTCTTCGTTGGTTGTCCTGCAATTTGATTGGATGAATGCTGTGTGATGAAAACAAAGTAGATCTAATTTGATTGGCTGTTGTACTGAGACCACACCAGCTGACACACGCAACGCTGATAGACAAGTACACAATGAAAAATACGGAGCGCTCCCGAATAACTTTTTCATCTTTGGGTTTTGGGGAAAGTAGCAAGTCATGTCAAGTCATGTCAATTCAAAAGGCTCAAGTCCAAGTGAAGTCACAAGTCATTGATGTTAAAGTCTAAGTCGAGTTGCAAGTCTTTTTACATTTTGTCAAGTCGAGTCTAAAGTCATCAAATTCATGACTCGAGTCTGACTCGAGTCCAAGTCATGTGACTCGAGTCCACACCTCTGGTATGTTGCTATGTATATTATCTACCTATACATTATCAATCAATGTTTACTTATAAAGCCCTAAATCACGAGTGTCTCAAAGGGCTGCACAAGCCACAACAACATCCTCGGCTCATATCCCACATCAGGGCAAGGAAAAATTCAACCCAATGGGATGACAATGAGAAACCTTGGAGGGGACCGCATATGTGGGGACCCTCCCCTGGGCGACCTGTGCAATGGATGTCAAGTGGATCTAGTTAATAGATAATCGATAAGCTTCTTATTTTTCTCTATCTTCTTGTTATGGGACATTCACCCTCTGCTTTTGCCATTTCTAATATAAAGTAGCGTTAAGTTCGAACTTGTGCTATGGAAGCGCTAAAAACATACTGGTGTAATGAGTTTACATAATTCACCCACGGAACTTTAGTTATTAGAGAGTTCCGGTTGGACGGTTTTTGAAGATGATGTGTAAAACATAATCCATGCAACATTTTGACCAAAGAACCACCATTACATGTTGTGTAGTCTTTTAAATTTAGAAAAAAAAATCATATTATGATTCCTTTATTGTCCATAGTGAATCTAACATAATAGTGAGAGTCCAGTCCATAGTGGATCTAACATAATAGTGAGAGTCCAGTCCAGAGTGGATCTACCATAATAGTGAGAGTCCAGTCCATAGTGGATCTAACATAATAGTGAGAGTCCAGTCCATAGTGGATCTAACATAATAGTGTGAGAGTCCAGTCCATAGTGGATCTACCATAATAGTGAGAGTCCAGTCCATAGTGGATCTAACATAATAGTGAGAGTCCAGTCCATAGTGGATCTATCATAATAGTGAGAGTCCAGTCCATAGTGGATCTAACATAATAGTGTGAGAGTCCAGTCCATAGTGGATCTACCATAATAGTGAGAGTCCAGTCCATAGTGGATCTAACATAATAGCGTGAGAGTCGAGTCCAAAGTGGATCTACTATAATAGTGAGAGTCCAGTCCATAGTGGATCTAACATAATAGTGAGAGTCCAGTCCATAGTGGATCTATCATAATAGTGAGAGTCCAGTCCATAGTGGATCTAACATAATAGTGTGAGTCCAGTCCATAGTGGATCTAACATAATAGTGTGAGAGTCCAGTCCATAGTGGATCTACCATAATAGTGAGAGTCCAGTCCATAGTGGATCTAACATAATAGTGTGAGAGTCCAGTCCATAGTGGATCTAACATAATATTGTGAGAGTCCGGTCCATAGTGGATCTAACATAATAGTGTGAGAGTCCAGTCCATAGTGGATCTAACATAATAGTGAGAGTCCAGTCCATAGTGGATCTAACATAATAGTGTGAGAGTCAAGTCCATAGTGGATCTAACATAATAGTGAGAGTCCAGTCCATAGTGCATCTAATATAATAGTGAGAGTTCAGTCCATAGTGGATCTAACATGAAGTGTTCTGGATGAAGTGTCTACTCATATTCATACAGTGAAAATGTAGAAAATGCAATAAAAAATGTATGCTCACCTTTCCAAACTGTTTAAAATTATTAATGAATTCTTCTTTGCTTCAAGTGGCTCCGCAAAGCTACGCAAAGTTGATGTTGTGTTGGAGTTTTCTGGCAAGATTATGCCATTTTCATTGAGCGTTTCAAGAAACAATTCATTACTTTATCTACATTTTCATTCCCAATTGTTCCAAAATGTAATAGCATAAAGACTTTATTAGTCATTGAGTTGAAGTGTATTAGAGAGGCGTTCAGGTCAATAACATTACAGGAGCTAATGAAGCAACTTCATAGCCTAACTGTCTCGCAGCAGCCGCCGACAAGCAAATAATAGATGCTTTTAACTCGTGGGTTGATGGCGCGAGAACGTTTTTGTGAGCTATATTGATCCACGGCGTAGGAAAAAAAATGCAATTTTATCTCACATCAAGGAAGAGCCCAGGTCCCATGCCCTATTAGGGACTGGCAGAGCGCTCTGTGAAGTCCACTTCCCAATCACAGGCTGTCGCTGTGATGAATCCCACAGGGAGTAGCTATAAGTGGCCGAGACAGCCTGACTGATCAGAGGTCAGTTCTGCCTTTCACTCCCACTAATCAAAGCTCTGATTTGTGTAGGACACTTTGATTCTGAGTCTGCCGCTGAGAGGGAGGCCGTTTCATTCACGCTTCTGACCATGACCATAGAAAGTGCATTGTGATGCCTTTTTCTCGTTTTCTTGTGACTTTGTGTTTTGCGGGCAGTAAAGAATATTTTTCTTTTTACGTACTTTGTTTTTTTTCTTACAGCCATGATGGCAGACTGTGGCATCCCTGGTTTAGTTACGGTTTGACTTTTTTCCCACTGATGAGCCATTCTTTTATTGTTACATCCTTAATAATGGAAACACAATAAGAGCGTTAAAATACATGTAGACATGTCCATTTTTTTTTTTTACTGTTTGATAATCATATATATTACACAAAACCCAACACCAGTGAAGTGGCATATTGTGTAAATTGTAAAGATAAAAACTGGATCGGTTCGCAGCCGAGTGTGAAGCGACTGGGATGAGAATCAGCACCTCCAAGTCCGAGTCAATGGTTCTCGCCCGGAAAAGGGTGGAGTGCCATCTCCGGGTTGGGGAGGAGACCCTGCCCCAAGTGGAGGAGTTCAAGTACCTCGGAGTCTTGTTCACGAGTGAGGGAAGAGTGGATCGTGAGATCCACAGGCGGATCGGTGCGGCGTCTTCAGTAATGCGGACGCTGTATCGATCCGTTGTGGTGAAGAAGGAGCTGAGCCGGAAGGCAAAGCTCTCAATTTACCGGTCGATCTACGTTCCCATCCTCACCTATGGTCATGAGCTTTGGGTTATGACCGAAAGGACAAGATCACGGGTACAAGCGGCCAAAATGAGTTCCCTACGCCGGGTGGCAGGGCTCTCCCTTAGAGATAGGGTGAGAAGCACTGTCATCCGCGAGGAGCTCAAAGTAAAGCCACTGCTCCTCCACATCGAGAGGAGCCAGATGAGGTGGTTCGGGCATCTGGTCAGGATGCCACCCGATCGCCTCCCTCGGGAGGTGTTTAAGGCACGTCCGACCGGTAGGAGGCCACGGGGAAGACCCAGGACACGTTGGGAAGACTATGTCTCCCGGCTGGCCTGGGAACGCCTCGGGATCCCCCGGTAAGAGCTGGACGAAGTGGCTGGGGAGAGGTAAGTCTGGGCTTCCCTGCTTAGGCTGCTGCCCCCGCAACCCGACCTCGGATAAGCGGAAGAAGATGGATGGATGGATGGAAAACTGTCATGTCGTGGGGGTCGCAGCTTGCTGCGAGGTTTGTTCTCCCGGGATGCAAACGGACTATTCCGGACAAGGCGTGCAGTTATGAACATATTTATTTCCCAAAACTCAAAAGGGTACAAAAAAACAGAAAACAACCCAAAGGCAAGTGTGCCTATCGCACACGGAAGCTAAGGCAAAAACTTAGAACATGAAACCATAGACATGAACCTCACGAAACTGTGGCATGAAACAAACACGAAACTGTGGCATGAAATAACTAGCATTAACTATGGCATAGAACAAACACGAACTGTGGCATGAAACCAACAGCATTAACTATGGCATAGAACAAACACGAACTGTGGCATGAAACCAACAGTATTACTTATGGCATAAAACAAACACGAACTGTGGCATGAAACCAACAGCATTAACTATGGCATAGAACAAACACGAACTGTGGCATGAAACCAATAGCATTAACTATGGCATAGAACAAACACAAACTGTGGCATGAAATCAACAGCATTAACTATGGCATAGAACAAACACGAACTGTGGCATGAAACCAACAGCATTAACTATGGCATAGGACAAACACGAACTGTGGCATGAAACCAACAGCATTAACTATGGCATAGAACAAACACGAACTGTGGCATGAAACCAATAATGACGCCAGGCTGACTGACTGGCAAAGGCAGGCTTAAATAGTCCTCTGATTAGAAGCAGGTGCGCGTCCCGAACACCAGAGGCAGGTGAAAATCATAAGTAGCCATGGTATCTAAAACAAACTCAGGTGTCAAACAGGAACTAAAAGAGTCCAAAACTAACAGAACATAACAAAAACATGATCCGGGCCACGGATCATGACAAAAACAGAATACAATGATTTGCAAATCCTTTTCGACTTATATTCAATTGAATAGACTGCAAAGACAAGATATTTAATGTTCCAACTGAGAAACTGTATTTTTTTTTTGCAAATAATCATTAACTTAGAATTTAATAGCAGCAACACATTGCAAAAAACTTGGCAGAGGGGCATTTTTACCAATGTGTTACATGCCACACATTCAACACGGTGGAAATGCGGCGTCTACGTATACATGTCTACGCATTTCGACAAAAGCGAAATGTATACAATGTTAATAAGAGCAGATCTTACTGAGACATAAAGTATTGTTAACAAAATTCGACCCCGGCCTTTATTCTCTGGGGTTAATGCCAGATTTTGCGGATGAACCCTGTAATCCCTCAGACATAATAGCCCTTAGGCTGCTCATCTCCTGCAGAATGGATACAGCGGGTGTCTGCTGGCATGAACGCCAGGAAGTGGATGCACAGTGCTACAGGTGCAGCTAATTAGGTTAATAATGTAACAGTGATTAGCCATCAGCTCCTTAGTGGGACTGAATGAGAGTTTTGGGATGACTTGTCTGGATTAGATGTAACAGTAGGGAGTCGCCATTTGTAAACAATTGTGATTAATTCAAATTGTAAAAATCAAGGTTTGTCATCTCCTTTCATTTGTAGAGTAACCGTTTTACCAGTGGTGTGACGTCAGGGCCAGCAAGGCCTTCTCAGCTGGCCTAACTGTTATGGCGGGGTTGCCGCTTGCTGCGAGGTTCGTTCCCCCGGGATGTAAACGGAAAACTCTGGACAGGACTTGCAGGTAGGAACATGATTTAATTGTCAAACAAATCAAAGCACCACCAAGAACAGAAAACTAAGTCGAAAGAAACACGTGCCAATCGCACTCAAAACTAAACTTAGCGTGGGCTAGGAGACAAGCAAAACTTACGTGACGAGAGCATGAAGCAAACAATGACGCCAGACTGAGCCATACTTGCCAACCTTGAGACATCCGAATTCCGGCGGTGGGGGGTGGGGGTGGGGAGGTTGAGGTGGGCGGGGTTTGGTGGTAGCGGGGGTGTATATTGTAGCGTCCTGGAAGAGTTAGTGCTGCAAGGTGTTCTGGGTATTTGTTCTGTTGTGTTTAGGGGCGGCATGGCGTAGTGGGTAGAGCAACCGTGCCAGAAACCTGAAGGTTGCAGGTTCGTTCCCCGCCTCTTGCCATCCAAAAATTGCTGCCGTTGTGTCCTTGGGCGGGACACTTCACCCTTTGCCCCCGGTGCCACTCACACCGGTGAATTGAATGATGAATGATAGGTGGTGGTCGGAGGGGCCGTTGGCGCAAATTGCAGCCACGCTTCCGTCAGTCTACCCCAGGGCAGCTGTGGCTATGAAAGTAGCTTACCACCACCAGGTGTGAATGAATGATGGGTTCTACATGTAAAGCGACTTTGGGTACTTAGAAAAGCGCTATATAAATCCCAGGTATTATTATTATTATTATGTTGTGTTACGGTGCGGATGTTCTCCCGAAATGTGTTTGTCATTCTTGTTTGGTGTGGGTTCACAGTGTGGCGCATATTTGTAACAGTGTTAAAGTTGTTTATACGGCCACCCTCAGTGTGACCTTGCATTTACTTGTGTGTGGGTAGAAGCCGCACACAGTGTGGCGACAGGTTGTACAGGCAGTGCACGCCCCCAAAATTGTTAACCGGGTGGAAATCGGGAGCAATTCGGGAGAACGGTAGCCCCGGGAGATTTTCGGGAGGGGCACTGAAATTCGGGAGTCTCCCGGGAAAATCGGGAGGGTTGGCAAGTATGCACTGAGCGTGGCGAGCAAGGTGACTAGATAGCTCTCTGATTAGTAATTGACAGCAGCTGAGCGTGGGACCACCAACCATAGGCAGGTGAACCCAATTAATCCCCATGGTGACCAACATAAACCCAGGAGTGCACAAACAGGAGTGCTCTAACAGAACATAACAAAACATGATCCGGACCACGGATCATGACACTAACATAACCAGAAATCATGATCATAAAGTAATTTTTAATTTACTTTCCCTAAATATCTACAATTATTCATATTCTCTTCATGTCATATTATGCTCCTTCCAATGCTGTTGTTTTTAGTTTAGAGTTTTTATCTAATCAGAATTCATTCAATTATGTTGCCATGCTGTACCAAATCTGCCCAGAGCCTTCAGAATCAACAATGTCTGTGCACTGTAAGTGAACGGACACACACAGTTGATAGACAATTGCGACAGCCAATCAGATCACGAGTTGTTGTCAGTAAGGCCTTCTAGCTGGCCTTAATGCTGCGATTGGATACTCACTTGGGACTGTCTGATAAGATAATTCTTCTCACTAAGCAGATTTTATGTTAGAGTGTTTTACTTGTTTTAAGGGTTTTGGTCCTAAATGATCTCAGTAAGATATTACAGCTTGTTGCTGAGATTTGATGACCTATATTGAGTAAAACATGCTTGAAACTAGAATATCAACTGTTGCAAAGCTGTGTCATCAACACTCACAAGTATAAAACTACTTTTTTAAAGTAATCATTTCTTATTTCAAGCTTGAAAAAAAAGAATCATGATGCCGAGCGCATATCATTATGTCAAGATAATGGCACTAGCGTTTACTTCATTTAAGAATATTTTTCAACATATTGAGCAAAAATGTCTATTTTTTTTTTCTACCAAGAAAAGTGCACTTGTTATTATTGAGAATATACTTATTTTAAGCTATTTTTGGGGTTCATTGAAGTTAGCTAATTTTACTTGTTTTAGAAAGTATTGACAAGCCAAATTTTCTTGTTCTATTAGCAGATAATTTTGCTTAGTTCAAATAAAATACCCCTCGTTTTTGAATTTTTTTTTCTTGTTTTTGAACACTGACTTTGCAGTGTACATTGTGTTGCCTCAGTCAGGAAGTAGTCTTTGCTATTAAGTTGAATGTGCCATTTTTTAATTGTTGAGACCTACAAAGTGTTCAAATTGCAGGTATTGTATCGTGTCATAGTTTTGATTACCAAACTTAGAGGGGTCAAAATCGGCATTCCAAATTTTAGCGTTGAGCTAGTGCATTTTTTATTTAATTTTTTTAAAGTGGAGCCTTTCTGTATTTTTGAGTGCCTTGTTCTTGCTTTGTTGGCATGAAAAAGTGTAACATTACCAAGATGAGTCCGCTCTGAGTGCTTGACTGATTGTTTCTTGGCCAAGTGCTTGAGCCAGTCCCGAAGCCGTAAACCGACGTGATGTCGAAATACAGTATAGTACCGTTTGATGTTACGTGAATTGGTACCCTGTAGTACCAAAGAAATTATTAACCGACAGACTTATTCACAGTTTTTTCATCTTGAAGGTTGGCACGGCGGATTAATCCTCAACAAAATCAAATTGCAGAGGACCTGCACTGCAAAAAGTCAGTGTTCAAAAACAAGAAACAAACATAAAAAAATTTTGGGTATTTTATTTGAACTAAGCAAAATTATCTGCCAATAGAACAAGAACATTTGGCTTGTCAAAACTTTCCAAAACAAGTAAAATTAGCTCACCTCGATGAACCCAAAAATACCTCAAAATAAGTATATTCTCACTAATAACAACTGTACTACTATATGAGTACGTATTTTCTATTGTTTCATTGAAAATAAAACAGCAAAGTCCATTTGACTGTCATCTGTTTTAATTATGAGACACAATTGTGTCAAAGTCATGATTTTTTTTTTCATGCTTGAAGTAAGAAATGATTACTTTAAAAAAGTAGTTTTATACTTGTGAGTGTTGATGACACAGCTTTGCAACAGTTGATATTCTAGTTTCAAGCATGTTTTACTCAATATAGGTCATCAAATCTCAGCAACAAGCTGTAATATCTTACTGAGATCATTTAGGACCAAAACACTTAAAACAAGTAAAACACTCTAACATAAAATCTGATGTATGGCCGCGAAAGTTCCGGGATGCCCAAAATGTCCATAACACACCCAACCAAGTCCCACGGGGAGGTGGGATAAAAGTTGGAAAAGTTGGCAAAAGTTCCAAAAATTTTAAAAATACCTACCCAGGTTCGAGTCCCACAAGTCCCGCCGCCGGCCGGGATGCCCAAAATGTCCGAAACACGCCCAGCAAAGTCCCACGGGAAGGCGGGGAGAAAGGTGAGAAAAGTCGGTAAAATGTTCAAAAATCACACCCGGGTTCAAGCATGTTTTACTCAATATAGGTCATCAAATCTCAGCAACAAGCTGTAATATCTTACTGAGATCATTTAGGACCAAAACCCTTAAAACACGTAAAACACTCTAACATAAAATCTGCTTAGTGAGAAGAATTATCTTATCAGACAGAAAATAAGCAAATATCACCCTTATTTGAGATATTTAATCTTATTTAGATTTCAGTTTTTGCAGTGTAAATACCACACAACCCTTGAATAACGCTTACAGAACTCCGAATACCAAATATACAGTGTTGCCTGGCAATGTCATTAATTCAGAGCACAGTAACATTTCTATCAGTAAGTTGCTTGGTTAAATGATTTTATCTCTCACTGATGCATTTGTCATTTTTCATTGGGATTTTTCCTTAGTATGTGATGTGTTCATCAGTACGAGCATTGGTATCAAGAAGAGCACCCAGAATTGATTCAAGGATTGGATTGCCAAGAGCTGGAATATTTACTGATCAGAGGATTATAGAAGCGGCAGCCGGAGAGACGACAGCAGGGGTGTTGTACAATGATTAGACCACTACTAAGCCAATCAAACACATGTTACTGTGGAAAAAAAAGACATTTGAAAAAAGAAAAACACAGACATAACTAAAAGATGAGAATAGAAAAACTGTATTGTTTGTGTCCGTCTTGTTAAACGGCTCCTAAAACTGGAGGCAATACTGATCTGGGGCAAGGTGGAGAATGGTTTGCAGTAGGGTTGTACTGGTACCAACGTGTATTTCAATACTTTTCTAAATAGATAGATAGATAGATAGATAGTACTTTATTGATTCCTTCAGGAGAGTTCCCTCAGGAAAATTGCAATTCCAGCAACAGTGTACAGAATTGAGATTGAATTTAAAAAGTAAAATTAAATAATGGGGACCACAGAAAAATGGCATTATTGGCTTTATTTTAACAAAAAAATCCTAGGGTACATGAAACATATGTTTATTATTGCAATTTTGTCCTTAAATAAAATAGTGATCATACAAGACAACTTGTCTTTTAGTAGTAAGTAAGTAAAAAAAGGCTCCTTGTCAGGACTTGGACTGTGGCGTGGTTTGTTCTCCCGTGGTGCAAATGAACATTTGGACCAGACATGGCGTGAAGGTGAAGACATTATTTATTTTACACTAACAAAAGAACAAAAAGCGCGCTCAGGGCGGATGTACAAACTTGACTAACGAAAACAAAAGACTTGCACGGGGGCAAAAAAACTATGAACAACAAAAAACACTAACTGTGGCAATAATAAACAAACTTACTTGGCACGGACATGAAGTGCGCAGAGATGGACAGAGTGTGACAGGGGGCATAAATGCGGGGATGTCGTCAGGGCGAACAACAGAAAATGAATGAACTTAAATACTATGGACATGATTAGTGAAAGCAGGTGCGTGACTCAAAACGTGAAACAGGTGCGTGACGTGACAGGTGAAAACTAATGGTTGCTATGGTGACAAACAAGAGTGCACAATGAGTCCAAACGTGGAACAGGTGAAACTAATGGGTAATCATGCAAACAAGACAAGGGAGTGAAAAGCCAGAAACTAAACAAAACATGACTTAAAACAAAACATGATTGCACAGACATGACACTCCTAATTTAGCTGCTGACATATGCAGTAACATATTGTGTCATTTTCCTTTCTATTATTTTGTCAAAATTATAAAGGACAAGTGGTAGAAAAAATATTATTAATCTACTTGTTCATGTACTGTTAATATCTGCTTACTTTCTCTTTTAACATGTTCTATCTACACTTCCATTAAAATGTAATATTCACTTATTCTTCTGTTGTTTGGATGCTTTACATTAGTTTTGGATGATACCATAAATATGGGTATTGATCCGATACCAAGTAGTTACAGGATCATACATTGGTCATAATTTAAGTCCTAATGTGTCCGGGGACATATTTACTGAGTTTATAAACATAATATAAATTAAAAAAATAAAATAAAAAATATTTTGATGTAATCATAGTAGTATCGACTAGATACGCTCCTGTACTTGGTATCATTACAGTGGATGTCAGGTGTAAATCCACCCATGGCGTTTGTTTACATTGTGACGCCGGTGAGCTACGGCGTGTAGTGAAGCATGTTTAGCTATTCCTCGTCCTGCAGTGATAATGATACTTGTAAGAAACGTACATGGAGGCGAGGATTAGTGATTTCAGAAGTAGCTATGACACGATACGATACGATTTGTCACGGCCAGGGCCATTCGCCGGCAATCAGCGCACCTGCCTGTAATGAAGGAGCTGCCTTCATAAGCCTGCTCAACCGGCCATCCCTCGCCGGAATATAACCTTCTGTTGGCGTACCTTCCCTGTGTCCATCCCCCGAGTCAAGCTGTGCGTCTTGTGCTCCTGGATCTTCCCTGCCTCCCTCGTGCTTCCTGGTTCTCGACTCCTCGCTTGCCCCGGACTACGACGACTTGCTCCTGCCTCTCGACTCCGCTTCCGCCCCTGCCTTGCCCTCGTCGGACAGCACTGCACCTCTCAACACGCACCTCCAACATTTACGGTAAAACGCTCCAGTTAAATACTACACATAGTCCTACACCATATACACTCTTGGATTTTGTCATACACCATTCTATAGTTTATTAGTATTGTTTATTATTATATATATATTAACTATATATATAATAAATCATTGAACTTTACTACCCTTTGGTGTCTGTTGCCGTCACCTTCCCTCCGAACCACAACACAATTTTAGCTTCTCGCTAGCTAGCCATGTCTTAAAGCACCTCTTTCTGAGGGCGTTTCATTGTTATATCTTCACCTTTATCTTAAGTTTTTAAGCCAAAATGCGTCCGTTCTCCCTTTTCTGTCTACACACTGTGTCTGCTTGTAAGTACTCAGTGATTGTGCGCTGCCGAACATGCTCCTCTGCTCGTAAAACCAGCAATGCCCTTAAAAAAAAAAAATAGAAGGGCGTAGGGACCGGTACTTTTTAAAGGCGGTATAGTACCGAATATGAATAATTAGTATCGCGGTACTATACTAATAGTGTAGCGTACAACCCTAGTTTGCGGTAAAGAAAAGAAACAGGAGCTGTTCAGCAACAAATCTTTTCTTCCACACGTTCTACAAACACTGGACATGATGGTCGCTATTTCAACACTGACCTAACGTGCCAAAGGGGTTTAAAGAACTCTATCCGTGAAGGCTGAAAGAAGGATTGTGGCTTTATTGTAAGGCGAACTAACTGCCCTTTGGTGGCATGTGGATGTCAGAGAGCTTCTCCCTCCCATCTGTCATTGTCAGCAGGGAGTCCATTGTAAGAACATTTAGTCCGAGGAGGGCAGAAAGCCCCTGATTTGTGTGCACTCATGAGGTTTAGTTGTTTGAAGTAGTAGTAGCGTGATGACAATACCTCATTGTCCAATCCTTAAAGGGAAACGGCATTTTTTTTTTTACAATTGTGTCTATTGTTCACAATCATTATGAAACACAAGACAACGGATGTTTTTTTTTTTAATGCATTCCAACTCGTAAATAAAACTAAATAAAAGTCTGCTTAACCTCTTAAGGCCCAAGCTGTTTATTTACATGTTTTTTTTTCTTTTTCTTTGCTATTTGGGCTTATTGGACCCTAATTAGAATAAAAACTAAAAATCATCTTTTAATATGATGTACTTAGTCCATAAGTACACAAACGTGTACTTCATGTTTAGTGACATGAAAATGTGTATCTTTACACTTTTTTTCCCCAAATTCCATTATATGTTATACTCTTCTGACACCACCAGATGGCAGTATAAGTGTCCACATAAGTGGCCATAAGACCCCAATTCAGTAGTGTACACCATTTTGGAAAAAAGAGCTAAAAGGTGCTGTGCACGCATGTGGCCACTAAGTCTTTAGAGCAGGGGTCCCCAAACTATGGCCCACGGGCCAGATCCGGCCCCCCAGCATCCAAAATCCGGCCCACGGGAAGTCCCAAGTTAAAAAAAAAAAGTTTGTTATTTTTTATTTTTTTATTTAAATTTTTAATTTTTTATCTTTCCTTTCTAATCCATTTTCTACTGCTTGTTACTCTCGGTATCTCCTAGCCGCTCAGGCCAATCATACTGTCTAAAAATGAATTTTCCCATCGATAAAGTGACAATGTTAAATGTTGATGAACATCAATGTTAATTGATGTTAAATGACAAAACGGTTTGTGAATGATAGGCAAAAGTCCCCCCAAAAAAGAATAGTTCCCCTTCAAGTGCGTCTGTTTTCAATCAATCAATCAATCAATCAATGTTTATTTATATAGCCCTAAATCACAAGTGTCTCAAAGGGCTGCACAAGCCACAACGCCATCCGCGGTTCAGCGCCCACATAAGGGCAAGGAAAAACTCACAACCCAGTGGGACGTCGATGAGAATGACTATGAGAAACCTTGGAGAGGACCGCAGATGTGGGTAAAGTCCAGTCCATAGTGGATCTAACATAATAGTGTGAGAGTCCAGTCCATAGTGGATCTAACATAATAGTGTGAGAGTCCAGTCCATAGTAGATCTAACATAATAATGTGAGAGTCTAGTCCATAGTGGATCTAACATAATAGTGAGAAAGTCCAGTCCGTAGTGGATCTAACATAATAGTGAGAGTCCAGTCCATAGTGGATCTAACATAATAGTGTGAGAGTCCAGTCCATAGTAGATCTAACATAATAGTGAGAGTCCAGTCCATAGTGGGTCTAACATAATAGTGTGAGAGTCCAGTCCATAGTGGATCTAACATAATAGTGTGAGAGTCCAGTCCATAGTGGATCTAACATAATATTGTGAGAGTCCAGTCCATAGTGCATCTAACATAATATTGTGAGAGTCCAGTCCATAGTGGTTCTAACATAATAGTGTCAGAGTCCAGTCCATAGTGGATCTAACATAATAGTGAGAGTCCAGTTCATAGTGGATCTAACATAATAGTGAAAGTCCAGTCCATAGTGGATCTAACATAATAGTGAGAGTCCAGTCCATAGTGGGTCTAACATAATATTGTGAGAGTCCAGTCCATAGTGGATCTAACATAATAGTGTGAGAGTCCAGTCCATAGTGGATCTAAAATAATAGTGAGAGTCCAGTCCATAGTGGATCTAACATAATAGTGAGAGTCCAGTCCATAGTGGATCTAACATAATAGTGAGAGTCCACTCCATAGTGGATCTAACATAATAGTGAGAGTCCAGTTCATAGTGGATCTAACATAATAGTGAGAGTCTAGTTCATAGTGGATCTAACATAATAGTGAGAGTCCAGTCCATAGTGGATCTAACATAATAGTGTGAGAGTCCAGTCCATAGTGGATCTAAAATAATAGTGAGAGTCCAGTCCATAGTGGATCTAACATAATAGTGAGAGTCCAGTCCATAGTGGATCTAACATAATAGTGAGAGTCCAGTCCATAGTGGATCTAACATAATAGTGAGAGTCCACTCCATAGTGGATCTAACATAATAGTGTGAGAGCCCAGTCCATAGTGGATCTAACATAATAGTGGGAGTCCAGTCCATAGTAGATCTAACATAATAGTGTGAGAGTCTAGTCCATAGTGGATCTAACATAATAGTGAGAAAGTCCAGTCCGTAGTGGATCTAACATAATAGTGAGAGTCCAGTCCATAGTGGATCTAACATAATAGTGTGAGAGTCCAGTCCATAGTAGATCTAACATAATAGTGAGAGTCCAGTCCATAGTGGGTCTAACATAATAGTGTGAGAGTCCAGTCCATAGTGGATCTAACATAATAGTGTGAGAGTCCAGTCCATAGTGGATCTAACATAATATTGTGAGAGTCCAGTCCATAGTGCATCTAACATAATATTGTGAGAGTCCAGTCCATAGTGGTTCTAACATAATAGTGTCAGAGTCCAGTCCATAGTGGATCTAACATAATAGTGAGAGTCCAGTTCATAGTGGATCTAACATAATAGTGAGAGTCCAGTCCATAGTGGATCTAACATAATAGTGAGAGTCCAGTCCATAGTGGGTCTAACATAATATTGTGAGAGTCCAGTGCATAGTGGATCTAACATAATAGTGTGAGAGTCCAGTCCATAGTGGATCTAAAATAATAGTGAGAGTCCAGTCCATAGTGGATCTAACATAATAGTGAGAGTCCAGTCCATAGTGGATCTAACATAATAGTGAGAGTCCAGTCCATAGTGGATCTAACATAATAGTGAGAGTCCACTCCATAGTGGATCTAACATAATAGTGAGAGTCCAGTTCATAGTGGATCTAACATAATAGTGAGAGTCTAGTTCATAGTGGATCTAACATAATAGTGAGAGTCCAGTCCATAGTGGATCTAACATAATAGTGTGAGAGTCCAGTCCATAGTGGATCTAAAATAATAGTGATAGTCCAGTCCATAGTGGATCTAACATAATAGTGAGAGTCCAGTCCATAGTGGATCTAACATAATAGTGAGAGTCCAGTCCATAGTGGATCTAACATAATAGTGAGAGTCCAGTCCATAGTGGATCTAACATAATAGTGTGAGAGTCCAGTCCATAGTGGATCTAACATAATAGTGGGAGTCCAGTCCATAGTGGGGCCAGCATGAGACTATCCCGAGCGGAGACAGGTCAGCAGCGCAGAGATGTCCCCAACCGATGCACAGGCGAGCGGTCCACTCCGGGTCCCGACTCTTCACTAAAGGTTTTTACTGCATGTAACGTAATATTGTGGAATATTCCCAGATGATGTACATATATTAGATAAATCACTATAGCTTCAGCGTATGTTAAAAAAAGAAATGCGTTCCAGGCAGCCCGAGGCTAAAAGTGTTAAAAGTATTTTTTCGGTGGGATGGGGGATTGGAGTAAGATACGATGTTTCATTCATTCAGTCGTAGCCTTCCGGCAATTTAATGAATTTACTGTAGAAACAAAGACATCTTGTATTCACGGCTGGGCTGCACGCCAGTTTAATGGACTGGCGTTGTTCATGTATGACTTAAGTGTTATTATGACAATGACAATAAAGGAATTGATTGATTGAAAGTCCCCAAAGAACCAGTAACTATCATTTGTGTCCAAGTAGAGAAAATCTTCAAACTAATTAAGCTGCACCCCGTGAAGAAGGAAGGAAGACATATTTTTGCCAATAGTGAAACTGCGACTTGAGGATTCCCAACATCTCCTTGTGAATTCAGATCTTGCAGAATAATTCGTAGCGAACTGTGTCAAGCACAAGGACCTTTTTTTGGTCAATGGTGCATTGACCAAAAAAAGGTCACTCACAGCCAAGACAACCTGATAGGTGGTTGTCTTGCCAGGAAAATGGGCAACCAGTGTCATTTCCAAAGGATAACAAATCTTTGACTGAAATGGGAAAGACATTCCAATTAAACTTGGGCTCAATGAAAATTTTTCTCCCGCTCTCAACCACTGATCTCTTGCTCAGCAACATAATAAACCTACCAAATATTTTGTTGTTGTTGTGCAAGAAGTCATACCGCTACGGAGATGCCAAAAGGTATTTATCTATATGTTATGGTATTGTCCGTTTGAACAAGCCTACAAAGGAAATCCTATCTAATTTATACATTCCATCAGCAACACTAGCAGCCATTATTTGTCAGTGGTGTCAGGTTCAAACACTGATGACATCTATTAATCAGACAAGAAGCAAGGAATCATGCAGAGACAGAGTTCAATTTAGCTCATGCGGAGAATGCATGGAGCTGCACCCTTAGTCACAGTCTCGCCCTACGCTCTAAGGTTCAGCTCCCGCGTCCCTCTTTTTATTCAGAGTTCCATAGTCAACATCTAAAAGGAGTGGTCACATATATTATGCAAAGCAGGACCAGGACGCACAATACGTGACGGAATGTGCTGGGGGCCTTGTGATTTCGCCTTGTCCCCGCTTCGTCTGCGTGTTGTCATCTTATCTTCGTTGAGGTCTTTGAAGTCTCTGCTTCGTCTGCGTGCTGTCATCTTATCTTCGTTGAGGTCGTTGAAGTCCTTGGCTGTTAGCGGGCTACAACTATGCAAGAAGTTTTGTCCTTGCATAGATTAGAAAAGTCTAACTTGAGCACTATAGCTAATAACTAAAGCAACGGACTTTAAGCATACTAAAGTTAGTGTGATAATATATACAGAATTATTCTAACAGTGGTTTTATACTACTGCCAAGTAATTTATTAAATTAGATTATGTTAGAATAATTATGTGCAAATTATCACACAGCTCTTATGCTTAAAGGCCGTTGCTTTAGTTATTAGCTATTGTGCTCAAGTTAGATATTAGCGAGATAATAGCTAGATAATAGGCTCAAACTCGATAATTTCTTATCAAACATCATCCCTAACACTGTATGTCTTAAAGAGTTTGACATTTCAATTCCTTCAACAAAAGCCGTCAACATCCATGGTTGTAAAACCACATTCATGTACCGGTACAAGTGACCATCTGCGACCTGTGCGTCTGATCCCGGAGCCTCAATCAGGAGTTCCAAATCGCTTCATCAGCGATGTCATTGTCAGATGGTGATAAATGAAGCTGAAACTAATAAAAATACACAACTCAGTGAGGTGACACTGATCATTTGGTATTCCGTTTCTGAATGTGTAATCCTAACCATGAAAACGAGGTGATGAGCAGAGGTGGGTAGTAACGCGCTACATTTACTCCGTTACATCTACTTGAGTAACTTTTGGGATAAATTGTACTTCTAAGAGTAGTTTTCATGCAACATACTTTTACTTTTACTTGAGTATATTTATAGAGAAGAAACGCTACTTATACTCCGCTCCATTTATCTACATTCAGCTCGCTACTCGCTACTAATTTTTATCGATCTGTTAATGCACGCTTTGTTTGTTTTGGTTTGTCAGACAGACCTCCATAGTGCCTGCGTTTCAACAAATACAGTCACTGGTGACGTTCACTTCGTTCCACCAATCAGATGCAGTCACTGGTGACGTTGGACCAATCAAACAGAGCCAGGAGTCACATGACCTGACTTAAACAAGTTGAAAAACTTATTGGGGTGTTACCATTTAGTGGTCAATTGTACGGAATATGTACTGTACTGTGCAATCTACTAATAAAAGTTCCAATCAATCAATCAAAAGTGTGAAGGAAAAAAGACCCTTTTTTATTTCAACCGTACCTCCCGTCAAAAGCCTAAAGACTGACTGCACAGTTCCTGTCTTCACAATAAAAGTGCCGCTCCATCGCGCCTGCGCTTTCAAAATAAGTCTCTGAAAGCCAGCGCAAACAAGCTAACAAGCTACGGAGTTTGCCGCCAATGTATTTCTTGTAAAGTGTATAATAACGAATATGGAAGCTGGACAAATAAGATGCCAAAAACCAACCACTTTCATGTGGTATTAGACAGAAAGAAGGAACTTTTTGTCTCCTCCATTTGAAAACGTGGACGTCACAAGCACTACTGTCTGATTCCAATCAATGCAAGTCATCAGAATCAGGTAATACACCAACTTATATTCTTGTCTTCATGAAAGAAAGGAGTCTATATGTGTTAAACATGCATTAAAACACCTTTAACATGTAAACAAAAACGGCAAAATAAATAAATATAAATTATATACTGTATATATCAATGTATATATATATATATATATATGTGTATATATATATATATGTGTGTGTGTGTGTGTGTATATATATATATATATATATATATATATATATATATATATATATTATGTGTGTGTATGTTACTCATCAGTTACTCAGTACTTGAGTAGTTTTTTCACAACATACTTTTTACTTTTACTCAAGTAAATATTTGTCTGACTACTCCTTACTTTTACTTGAGTAATAACTCTCTAAAGTAACAGTACTCTTACTTGAGTACAATTTCTGGCTACTCTACTCACCTCTGGTGATGAGTGAGAATGCTGAAGAGTCGTCAGCCTTCATGTACTGGAATGACTTATAAAACCACGTGGCGATATGCAGGAGTAATTAAAGCGAAGTAATCACGTCATAATGTCCTCCTGCCGAGCTATTTGAAACAAAGTAGTCTTACACAAATTGCTGTTGTGACAAAGGTCTCAGTTTGTTTAAAACAAACTCTTCAGCTGAACAATGTAATGCAATGTTGTAAATGTTTATATTCATTATTTTTTTATTGCAGCGCCAGAGCCCGGCGATACGTTTCATGATTTAAGATGACATTTTACAACACGTCAGGCGGAGTGAACAAAGATGGCCCGGCCCAAAAATCATTCAACACGGAGGTGGAAACCAGAGAGATTCATGTGACTTGGATTCACAATTGTTGATGACTCGGACTTTGACGTCAACAACTCGGGACCATACTTGCCAACCCTCCCGGATTTTTCCGGGAGACTCCCGAAATTCAGCGCCTCTCCCGAAAACCTCCCGGGACAAATTTTCTCCCGAAAATCTCCCGAAATTCAGGCGGAGCTGGAGGCCACGCCCCCTCCAGCTCCATGCGGACCTGAGTAATGTGTCACATTTTTGTGTTGATTTATTTATTTTATTTTGTGGTTTGAATTAGTTTTTGGAGCTGTCATTACACATTTATCAGTATTCACATTGGTCAGTAGGGGGCAGTAGGGCGTTTCTTCCCAATTGAATGCTATCACCTGCAGACCGGAAGTGTCTTGTCATTCTGATGAGCGCGACCAGTCTGTGAACAATTGAAACGTCCTGTGTGCTTTTTCCTCCTTTATAACAGGTTAGTTTTGGTGAATCAACTCACTGAATAATATCCATGTGATCGGCTTCCTCCCACTTCCAAAGACATGCACCTGGGGATAAGTTGATTGGCAACACTAAATTGGCCCTAGTGTGTGGATGTGAGTGTGAATGTTGTCTGTCTATCTATGTTGGCCCTGCGATGAGGTGGCGACTTGTCCAGGGTGTACACCGCCTTCCGCCCGATTGTAACTGAGATAGGCTCCAGCGCCTCCCGCGACCCCAAAGGTAATAAGCGGTAGAAAATGGATGGATGGATGGATGATCTTTATAAGTTTAAGTACACATTCTGATGGTGGAGCCTAACTCTAAAGTGTTTGTGAGTTGTAGTTTGTATTTGTGAATGAATCCAGTGCACAGCTGCAGTAATCAATACAAAAAGGCGACGTGAGTGCGCAATGTTTATATAGGAACTTCTGATCCTAATTCAGACTCCCAAATTAGAGCTCCCGTTTTCTTATTGATTTTAAAATGTATATTTGTATAATGTGTGTGTTCTGAAATAGTGACAGAGAATAGAACAAGGATGGACAATTCAACCCTTAACTCAACAATGAGTAGATGAGTGTTATGTGTGTGTAAATGTGTAAATAAATGAACACTGAAATTCAAGTATTTCTTTTATTTATATATATATATATATATATATATATATATATATATATATATATATATATATATATATATATGTGTGTAATAAAATATATATATATAGCTAGAATTCACTGAAAGTCAAGTATTTCTTATATATATATCTTAACCACGCCCCCAACCACACCCCCCACCACACCCCCGACCACGCCCCCCACCCCCCACCTCCCGAAATCGGAGGTCTCAAGGTTGGCAAGTATGCTCGGGACTTGACTCTGACTTTAGTCTGATGACTTGAAAATACTTTAGATTTTCGATGAATGTTTTTTGGGGTCTTTTAAAAAAAAAAAAAAAAAATCAGGTTTAAGGACAAAATACTTCCACATTAAAAACATGACTATCTCGTAACAGCAACAATCACCGATTAACACCAATATTGAACAGTCAGTACGTGTCCATGCACAAAATTAGTCCGATTTAAAGTTAAAGTACCAATAATTGTCACACACACACTAGGTGTGGTGAAATTTGTCCTCTGCATTCGACCCATCCCCTCGTTCCACCCCCTGGGAGGTGAGAGGAGCAGTGAGCAGCAGCGGTGGCCGCGCTCGGGAATTATTTTTGGTGATTTAACCCCCAATTCCAACCCTTGATGCTGAGTGGGAGGTAATGAGTCCCATTTTTATAGTCTTTGGTATGACTCGGCCGGGGTTTGAACTCACGACCTACCGATCTCAGGGCGGACATTTGGGGACGGCGTGGCGAAGTTGGGAGAGTGGCTGTGCCAGCAACCTGAGGGTTCCTGGTTCGATCCCCACCTTCTACCAAACTCGTCACGTCCGTTGTGTCCTTGAGCAAGACACTTCACCCTTGCTCCTGATCGTGGTTAGGGCCTTGCACGGCAGCTCCCGCCATCAGTGTGTGAATGTGTGTGTGAATGGGTGAATGTGGAAGTAGTGTCAAAGTGCTTTGAGTACCTTGAAGGTAGTAAAGCGCTATACAAGTATAACCCATTTACCATTTGCCATTTACTTTCTAAGGCCACTGAGTAGGCTAAAACAGCATGGAAGTGACTAGCTGAATTAACTCATAGTCTAACAAAATTAAAACATACCATACACAAAGTAAGTCAAAACTAACTAAAGGCTGAAATATGCTCTTGCGGCACGTAGTTTGTGCCCCCTCTGACAGCGCATTGATTCGTTCATACCCCCTTCTGCGAGGTCTTACATGTGATTTGCAATTCTCTTCCAAAACACTAGAGAGCAGTGTTTTCTGTCACGGCCAGGGCGCATTCCATTACGTCCTGACGAGCGCTCTCTCTCCACTGCGGGCGTGCAACCTCGCGCCTGCAGACAATCTGCAATCTTTGTACCTGCCCGTGATGAGCGAGCTGCCTTCATAAGCCGGCACAACCTGCCATGCCGGGCCGGAATATAACCTTCTTTAGGCGTACACTAAGCGATCATCGGATCTTTATGCTCTCTCTCTCTCTCTGTGTTCCCGTGTTTCATTGTTCTTCCTTGTCCTTCCAGCGTCTGCCCTTGTTCCCGTGTTGGCGAGTTGTGCTTTTTGTTCCCTTTTTGACTGCCCTTTTGGATTCTCGACCTTGTCTCTTCTCTCCTGCCCTGGATCGTCTGCCTGCCCCACGGACTTCCGAGTTCCTTCGCTCTCGACAACATTTTGGTAACACACACCTCAGCTAACTACACACATAGCCTCACACACACACACTCTTGGGTTTTGACACGCTCCATTTCCTCCTCCCTAGTTTATTAGTTAGTATTGTTTATTATTATTGTCATGTCTGTGTGATCATGTTTTGTTTTGGTTATGTTCGGTTTGGTTTTTGGACTCTTTGTGCCCTCTTGTTTGTTTGGTTTCCATGACAACCCATTAGTTTTCACCTGTCCTCATGTCACGCACCTGATTTATTTGGACTCACACACCTGTCATTAATCATGTTCAAGACTATTTCAGCCGATAGTTGCCAGGAAGTCAGCCTGGTGACATTAATTCTGTTATCCCTGTTACTCCGTTGATTACGTGTTCCATGCCATAGTTCCATGCTTTTCAAGTAAGTGTTTGTTTATTCATGTCACAGTTAGCAAGTGTTATTTATTTCATGTTCATAGTTTTTGCTCAAGTGCTAGTTTTGTTTCTTAGCCAAGTTTATCTCCGCCTTGAGCGCGCCTTTTGTCTGTACCCTTTTTGTATTTAGTGTTAAAATAAAATGATGTCCTTACTTTCACGCCATGTCCACTTCTATTCTTGCATCTCGGGAAAACAAACAACCCAAAGTCCACGTCTTGACAATTATTATATATAAACCCCGTTTCCATATGAGTTGGGAAATTGTGTTAGATGTAAATATAAACGGAATACAATGATTTGCAAATCATTTTCAACCCATATTCAGTTGAATATGCTACAAAGACAACATATTTGATGTTCAAACTGATAAAAATTTTTTTTTTTTTGCAAATAATCATTAACTTTAGAATTTGATGCCAGCAACACGTGACAAAGAAGTTGGGAAAGGTGGCAATAAATACTGATAAAGTTGAGGAATGCTCATCAAACACTTATTTGGAACATCCCACAGGTGTGCAGTCTAATTGGGAACAGGTGGGTGCCATGATTGAGTATAAAAGTAGATTCCATGAAATGCTCAGTCATTCACAAACAAGGATGGGGCGAGGGTCACCACTTTGTCAACAAATGCGTGAGCAAATTGTTGAACAGTTGAAGAAAAACCTTTCTCAACCAGCTATTGCAAGGAATTTAGGGATTTCACCATCTACGGTCCGTAATATCATCAAAGGGTTCAGAGAATCTGGAGAAATCACTGCACGTAAGCAGCTAAGCCCGTGACCTTCGATCCCTCAGGCTGTACTGCATCAACAAGCGACATCAGTGTATAAAGGATATCACCACATGGGCTCAGGAACACTTCAGAAACCCACTGTTTGTAACTACAGTTGGTCGCTACATCTGTAAGTGCAAGTTAAAACTCTCCTGTGCAAGGCGAAAACCGTTTATCAACAACACCCAGAAACGCCGTCGGCTTCGCTGGGCCTGAGCTCATCTAAGATGGACTGATGCAAAGTGGAAAAGTGTTCTGTGGTCTGACGAGTCCACATTTCAAATTGTTTTTGGAAACTGTGGACGTCGTGTCCTCCGGACCAAAGAGGAAAAGAACCATCTGAATTATTATAGGCGCAAAGTGTAAAAGCCAGCATGTGTGATGGTATGGGGGTGTATTAGTGCCCAAGACATGGGTAACTTACACATCTGTGAAGGCACCATTAATGTTGAAAGGTACATACAGGTTTTGGAGCAACATATGTTGCCATCCAAGCAACATTACCATGGACGCCCCTGCTTATTTCAGCAAGACAATGCCAAGCCATGTGTTACATCAACGTGGCTTCATAGTTAAAGAGTGCGGGTACTAGACTGGCCTGCCTGTAGTCCAGACCTGTCTCCCATTGAAAATGTGTCACGCATTATGAAGCCTAAAATAGCACAACGGAGACCCCCGGACTGTTGAACAACTTAAGCTGTACATCAAGCAAGAATGGGAAAGAATTCCACCAGAAAAAAATGTGTCTCCTCAGTTCCCAAACGTTTACTGAGTGTTGTTAAAAGGAAAGGCCATGTAACACAGTGGTGAACATGCCCTTTCCCAACTACTTTGGCACGTGTTGCAGCCATGAAATTCTAAGTTAATTATCATTTGCAAAAAAAACTAAAGTTTATGAGTTTGAACATCAAATATGTTGTCTTTGTAGTGCATTCAATTGAATATGGGTTGAAAATGATTTGCAAATCATTGTATTCCGTTTATATTTACGTCTAACACAATTTCCCAACTCATGTGGAAACGGGGTTTGTATATTGACTATCTATATATAAAACATTACAATCCCGTGGTGTCTGTTGCCGTCATCTCCCCTCCTAACCATAACATTTTCATGCGTGAGCAAACACAACTATAATTACTAGCTATTAGCTTTCTGTGTGTTTTAGTTGTAAACAATGGCGACTGAAGCAACATCCACATTGGACTAATTATCTTGAAACAACGGTCACATTTATTGTACACATTGCTCCGGAGGAGAAGACCTTCAAGGAAGGTGGGCTGTGCAATTTCCGAACAAGACTTTTTTCATTTTTGTACAAAAGTAAAGTGTTTTTTTATGTAACAAACTTCATACCAGTCTGCTCCCCTTAAATGAAGCTCAAATGTTGCTTCCGTTCCAGGCAAAGTTGCATACTGCGGATTAGCTGCTGAAATCTGTTTGTTTTGAGACCAAAGTAAGGTGTCCCACCAGATCCATCGTCAAAGCTTGTTTTGTGTAGCAGCTGGCACTAACCTTGTCATTTGCATTACCAACATCTACAGGACCAAAGGGGAGCAGTAACACCCAGGATGTCATGATTTTATAGTTATTATTATGAATATAGTTTGCATTAGTGTAAAACCAAACCTCAGTTTTGTTATTGCGAGTGATCACCTCAATCCAACAGTCAAACAATGTTCTTAGGCCCCGTTTACACTAAGGTTATCCAGGGTAAATCACACCTAACTTTATCCGTATCCACTCGGGATGTCCCGATCCAGGTTTTTGCACTTCCGATCCGATACCGATATTGTTTTTGCATTTCCGATACGATACGATACTGACCGATACCGATACTGACCGATACTGGCCTATCCGAGCATGTATTAAAGTTTAAAGTTATTTAGCCTACTTAGTTGTCAGAATCATGTTGAAAAGGGTTTTAGTACTCTTGATAACAACTAGCCAGCTGAATTAGGGGAGTTTGAATAATACACAATGGTTGGTAACAAGAAACTGACCTGTTTATTCAAGGATAAACACAAAATAGACAAAATTACACATGACAAACAGAAATGGCATCATTGAACTAGGGCTGGGCGATATGGCCTTTTTTTAATATTGCGATATTTTAAGGCCATATTGCGATACACGATATATATCTCGATATTTTGCCTTAGCCTTGAATGAACACTTGATGCATATAATCACAGCAGTATGATGATTATATGTGTTTTGATTGATTTATTGAGACTTTTATTAGTAGGTTGCACAGTGAAGTACATATTCCGTACAATTGACCACTAAATGGTAACACCCCAATAAGTTTTTCAACTTGTTTAAGTCCACTTAAATTGATTAATGATACAGATATATACTATCAGATATATACTATCATCATAATACAGTCATCACACAAGATAATCACATTGAATTATTTACATTATTTATAATCCAGGGTGTGGAGGGGGGCGCCGGATGTAAGTGTCAAAAAGACAGGCAAAAGAGTTTGATATGAGAATAAATCTAAAGTTAAAATATAGGGTAGAAATGCACCCATTTGCAGGAAATGTAGTCTTGATTTTCAAAATTTTCTTTCAAGGCTTGCATGTCTACATTAAAACATTCTTCTTCATACTGCATTAATATATGCCACTTTTAAACTTTCATGCAGAGAAGGAAATCACAACTAAAAAAAATCACCAATTTTTTCATACGGTGTTGATGTGGAAATTTTTGCCTCTGCATTTTGATGGTGTGGACGTGTGGCACCGAACGGAGATAAGCGTCTCGACAGACGTTACAATATTTGAACAATGATGACGAAAACTGTTTTCTCTGTCGTGTCCGTGTGTCGAAAATTGTTATGCGCTTATTTTTTTATTTGATTTTGTGCGTGGCATATAATTGCTATGCGCAGAGGACGCTTAAACAGTGCGCAATTGCACAGGCGAGCACCTTAGAGGGAGCGTTGCTCGCACGGCTGCGCTAGCATCACAGCTAACGTTAGCCATGCTGCTACGTCTCTGCTGGGAGAGGACGTATACGTATGTGACGTATGACGTGACAGTATGTGACGTATGACGTGACAGTATGTGACGTGTGTAAGAAGGTGCGCTTGCTGTCTGTGAGAGGGAGACACAGGAAAGAGTGAGAAGAGCCTGTCGTGTAATGCCAGCAGCTAAAAGCAACTGCGTGAGAATCCACAGACCTGTGGATGTGTTGAAGGTGTGCTGGAAAATGCGGAACGGAAATTAGGGAGCAGCAGAAAAGTGGAATGTATTATTTAAATCAATGCGTTGGAAAATACGGACCGGAGTTTTTTTTTTAAACTGGATCTGGATCGGCATTTTCCCATGCCTTGCCGATACGCAATTTTTGGCAAATATCGGCAGCCGATCCGATCCAAATATCGGATCGGGACATCCCTAGTGTCCACACACAACAATGCCACCGTTTAAGACCCCCTCACCCCCTCCGTCCACCGGCACAACGCGTCATAGTCACCTCCAGTGTTGCTTTGTGTGCAAGTTCTTAAATGTAACTTATCTGAACAATATCCAGTGTTGTGGTATTTCAATTAACTGGAATCCAGTGTGCTGTGGGGCCCTATTGTAGTGAATCGCACCTGAGACATCAGAAATTAATCAAATCTTTATTAGACATGTAAACAATGTGACAAAGAACATTTAACATTAATCAATCTAGGGATCTAGATATCTGGTCAGGACACTCCTCACACTTTTGCCTTCACCTTCATTGTCCATTCCTTTTTGGTGACTTTACATACTCTGGACCCAGACGTTGAGTCCGCAACATATATGGCGGACAATAACTGATACAGTCTGCTTTGCCAGTCCAAATGCATTCGCCGTTGTCCTCGACGGCCAGGTAATACAAATATATCATCAAAAGGTTCAGAGAATCTGGAGAAATCACTGCACGTAAACGGCAAGGCCTTGACCTTCGATCCCTCAGGCGGTACTGCATCAAAAAGCGACATCAGTGTGTAAAGGATATCACCGCATGGGCTCAGGAACACTTCAGAAAACCACTGTCAGTAACTACAGTTGGTTGCTGCATCTGTAAGTGCAAGTTAAAGCTCTACTATGCCATACTTGCCAACCCTCCCGGATTTTCCGGGAAACTCCCGAAATTCAGCGCCTCTCCCGAAAACCTCCCGGGACAAATTTTCTCCCGAAAATCTCCCGAAATTCAGGCGGACTCAGGTCCTCCACAATATGAAAAAGCGTACCTGCCCAATCATGTTATAACTATAGAATGATGGAGGGCGAGTTCTTGGTTTCTTATGTGGGTTTATTGTTAGGCAGTTTCATTAACGTCCTCCCAGCGCGGCAACAACACAGCAGTCACTTTTTTGTATACCGTAAAGCAGTTTGTCTGCCGTAAACAGCAATGTTGTGACACTCTTAAACGGGACAATACTGCCATCTAGTGCATTTGATGAAAGCACTTTTGTGCGTGCCACACATCAATGCATCATCAGGGAGGGTGTTCAGCGTGGTTCGAAAAATAGTGACAGAGAATAGAACAAGGATGGACAATTCAACCCTTAACTCAACAATGAGTAGATGAGTGTTATGTGTGTGTATATGTGTAAATAAATGAACACTGAAATTCAAGGATTTATTTTATGTATATATATATATATATATATATATATATATATATATATATATATATATATGTCTTAATAAGGTTATCCAAAAAATAGTGCTCGATACCGTAGTAGAGCGTAATATATGTATGTGTGGGAAAAAAAAAATCACAAGATTACTTCATCTCTTTATACAGGCCTGTTTCATGAGGGGTTCCCTCAATCATCAGGAGATTTTAATGGAAGCATTCACATACCATGGTTTATATAGGGCACAGAGTGGGTAGGTACAGGCTGGCGTAGGGGCGTGGTGATTGGCTCACGTGTTACCTAGGAGGTGTTTCCGTCTGTGGCGGCATGCTGATACAATTTCGCTGCGCTTGTTGAGGGATGACAGGTCTGGACGGTATATAATAAACAGTTTCTCTTTCAAGCATAGGTTGCATCTTTTATTACCACTATTGTAAGGTGTGCTGGATGCAAGATGATAGTAGTCTTGTGATTTTTTTCCCCCACACATACATATATATATATATATATATATATATATATATATATATATATATATATATATATATGTCTTAATAAGGTTATCCAAAAAATAGTGCTCGATACCGTAGTAGAGCGCAATATATGTATGTGTGGGAAAAAAATCACAAGACTATTTCATCTCTACAGGCCTGTTTCATGAAGGGGGGTACCCTCAATCATCAGGAGATTTTAATGGGAGCATTCACATACCATGGTTTATATAGGGCACAGAGTGGGTGGGTACAGGCTGGTGTAGGGGCGTGGTGATTGGCTCATGTGTTACCTAGGAGGTGTTTCCGTCTGTGGCGGCATGCTGATACAATTTCGCTGCGCTTGTTGAGGGATGACAGGTCTGGACGGTATATAATAAACAGTTTCTCTTTCAAGCATAGGTTGCATCTTTTGTTACCACTATTGTAAGGTGTGCTGGATGCAAGAATTTGCCATGTTATTGAATATTCAACATTATTGTCTTTGAGGTCCCAAATGTGTTTGCTGAGTTCTGTGGTATTCCGCAGGTTTTGGTTCCTGAAAGAAGCCTTGTGATTGTTCCATCTGGTTTTAAACTCTCCCTCGGTTAATCCTACATATGTGTCGGATGTGTTAATGTCCTTGCGTGTTACCTTAGATTGGTAGACAACCGACGTCACTTTCAACCTGAGAAATAACAGCTACCAACCATTCACGAAATCCAACACAACACTCCAATACGTGCACCATGACAGCAACCACCGACCCACCACCACGAAAAGAATACCTACCGGAATTAATAAAAGGCTATCGATGCTGTCATCTAGCAAAGCTGAATTTGACCAAGCAACCCCCCCGTACCAAAAAGCCCTTGATGAAAGCGGATACAATTTCACCCTCACCAATGAACCCACGCCAGGAAACCAACCAAAAAAGAACAGAAAACGAAACAACATCATCTGGTACAACCCCCCATACAGCAAAAACGTCTCAACTAACATTGGCCACAAATTCCTCACTCTGATTGACAAACACTTTCCCAAAGGCAACAGCCTAAGAAAAGTATTCAACAAGAACAACATTAAATTGAGCTACAGCTGTATGAACAATATACGACAAATTATCTCAAACCACAACAAAACAATTGCAAATGAGCCGTCGGCCCCCAGACAGAGCGACCCCAAAACCAACAAAGGCTGTAACTGCCGCAAGAAACCTGATTGCCCTCTCAACGGGGGGTGCTTACAAACATCAGTTGTCTACCAATCTAAGGTAACACGCAAGGACATTAACACATCCGACACATATGTAGGATTAACCGAGGGAGAGTTTAAAACCAGATGGAACAATCACAAGGCTTCTTTCAGGAACCAAAACCTGCGGAATACCACAGAACTCAGCAAACACATTTGGGACCTCAAAGACAATAATGTTGAATATTCAATAACATGGCAAATTCTTGCATCCAGCACACCTTACAATAGTGGTAATAAAAGATGCAACCTATGCTTGAAAGAGAAACTGTTCATCATATACCGTCCAGACCTGTCATCCCTCAACAAGCGCAGCGAAATTGTATCAGCATGCCGCCACAGACGGAAACACCTCCTAGGTAACACATGAGCCAATCACCACGCCCCTACGCCAGCCTGTACCCACCCACTCTGTGCCCTATATAAACCATGGTATGTGAATGCTCCCATTAAAATCTCCTGATGATTGAGGGAACCCCCTCATGAAACAGGCCTGTAGAGATGAAATAGTCTTGTGATTTTTTTTTCTCCCACACATACATATATATATATATATATATATATATATATATATATATATATAAAATACTTGACTTGGTGAATTCTAGCTGTAAATATACTCCTCCCCTTTTAGCCACGCCCCCAACCACGCCCACCCCCTCCCCCCACCTCCCGAAATCGGAGGTCTCAAGGTTGGCAAGTATGAGCGAAAGGCATTTATCAACAACACCCAGAAACGCCACCGGCTTGGCTGGGCCACAGCTCATCTAAGATTGACTGATGCAAAGTGGAAAAGTGTTTAGCTGCCATTAAATTCAAAGTTAATGATTATTTGCAACAAAAAAAAATAAGTTTCTCAGTTGGAACATTAAATATCTTGTCTTTGCAGTCTATTCAATTGAATATAAATTGAAAAGGATTTGCTAATTATTGTATTCTGTTTTTATTTACCATTTTACACAACATGGTTTTGGGGTTTTGTAAATATATTTGGTAAATTCGTAGATCACACATGTTCCGCCATATTACTGAGAAAGTTATGAAACTTTAATAAACAGTTGTACATGAGCATTCAAAAGTTTAGTTGTAAAAGTTTCAGGTTAATCCTGACTTTCCCTGAATTTCTGTGAAAAAATGTATGAGATTGGTGCTTGTTTAAAACAAAACAACACATGCTGTTATATTGTGACCTTGGAGGCTTTACTTTAATCAATGCACCTTTACTTTATCCATTGCGTACTGTATATATTGAGTTAGAATGTTCCCATCTTGTTTTGTTGTTATATGCAAAATACAACGCACATGATGCACTGTGAATAATAATTTTACGGAGGCTATTTCCAATATAGATTACCGCGACCATGTTCAGTCTGTCTTGATAGGAATAATAAGCACTATATGTCTGTTATAACTCATTGCAGCACAAACTACCAGGTAGATATTTTTTTCAACCAATGATGATGTCAATGACCTTATACTCAACCCGGTGAGGTAAAGAGGGAGCACAGGTGTGTGTGTGTGTGTGTGTGTCTTAATTGACTTCTGAAATAGTTGATGTCTGCATAAAGGAGACAGAGGACATCTAACTCGTAAAAGTGAAATAGTGATGAGGGACATGCAGGATGGGGGATGAGGTGGACCAGATGACTTTGGAGACGAGTTAAGTGTGATAGAGGGGGGGGGGGGGTCTCCAGGGAAGAGCAATGATCCCGGCAACCGCTGAAATGTAAAGTGGGCTGTTTGAGACAAAAGTGAATGAAATGAACGTACGACTCAAGAGTTGTCTGTGCTGGCGCAGTAAATACACTGCAAGAAGGCAGTGTTCAAAAACAAGAAAAAAATATATAAAATGTAGGGGTATTTTATTTGAACTAAGCAAAATTATGTGCCAATAGAACAAGATAATTCGGCTTGTCAAGACTTTCCAAAACAAGTAAAATTAGCTAACCTCAATGAACCCCAAAATACCTTAAAATAAGTATATTCTCACTAATAACAAGTGCACTTTTCTTGGTAAAAAAAATGATACGTTTTTGCTCAGTATGTTGAAAAATATTCTTAAATGATATATATAGTATTTTTTTTTTTTCATGCTTGAAATAAGAAATTATGACTTTAAAAAGTAGTTTTATATTTGTGAGTGTTGATGACACAGCTTTGCAACAGTTGATATTCTAGTTTCAAGCATGTTTTACTCAATACACTGCAAAAAGTCAGTGTTCAAAAACAAGAAAAAAAAAATACAAAAATGAGGGGTATTTTATTTGAACTAAGCAAAATGATAATAAATGATAAATGGGTTATACTTGTATAGCGCTTTTCTACCTTCAAGGTACTCAAAGCGCTTTGACACTACTTCCACATTCACCCATTCAGACTTTCTGCCAATAGAACAAGAAAATTTGGCTTGTCAAGACTTTCCAAAACCAGTAAAATTAGCTAACCTCAATGAACCCAAAAATACCTTAAAATAAATATATTCTCACTAATAACAAGTGCACTTTTCTTTGTAGAAAAGAAAGAGACCTTTTTGCTCAATATGTTGAAAAATATTTTTAAATGAAGTAAATGCTAGTGCCATTATCTTGACATAATGATATGAAACCAGCAAACTTATACTAAAAACTAATTTATTGTTATTAATGGAAAGGCAACAAGGCAAGCGCTTGTTACTCTCGGGGTCTCCTAGCCGCTCAGGCAAATCATATTGTCTAAAAATGCATTTTTCCATGGATAACATGACATCATAGTGCCAAGTGCGTGCTTTTTCAGTCAATTAGTGCGCATATATACAGTCCGGCCCCCGGCCAATTTTTTTAATTGTAATTTTGAAGAATTTATCTGAATGTGCATGAACTATTTCTGTTCAAAATTGTTAGAAATGTTAAATGTTTAAATATTAACTGTCAGTTTACTGTACTGTGCCAACTGTACTACTATATGAGTACCTATTTTCTATTGTTTCATTGAAAATAAAACAGCAAAGTCCATTTGGCTGTCATCTGTTTTAATTATGAGACACAATTGTGTCAAAGTCATGATTTTTTTTTTTTCATGCTTGAAATAAGAAATGATTACTTTAAAAAAGCAGTTTTACACTTGTGAGTGTTGATGACACAGCTTTGCAACAGTTGATATTCTAGTTTCAAGCATGTTTTACTCAATATAGGTCATCAAATCTCAGCAGCAAGCTGTAATATCTTACTGAGATCATTTAGGACCAAAACACTTAAAACAAGTAAAACACTCTAACATAAAATCTGCTTAGTGAGAAGAATTATCTTATCAGACAGAAAATAAGCAAATATCACCCTTATTGAGATATTTCATCTTACTTAGATTTCACTTTTTGCAGTGTATAGGTCATCAAATCTCAGCAACAAGCTGTAATATCTTACTGAGATCATTTAGGACTGTGGAGGTCTTGCTCCTCCGGGTTCCCTGGACCACCAATGACGGACATGACAGCCGTGTTCATCTTTGCGAACAATGATTTATTTTGCCACATTCAAGTTTCTCTCGCTCGTTCTCCACCATCAGCAACCTCCTCTCCTTCCCGACTGCTGCCTTTAACAGAGTGACAGGTGATCAGACAAACACTCACAGCTGTGTCATCTACGTCACTAATCTCGAAGCTGATCCTCAATCAATCAATCAATCAATCTTTATTTATATAGCCCTAAATCACAAGTGTCTCAAAGGGCTGCACAAGCCACAACGACATCCTCGGTACAAAGCCCACATACGGGCAAGGAAAAACTCACCCCAGTGGGACGTCGATGTGAATGACTATGAGAAACCTTGGAGAGGACCGCATATGTGGGTAACCCCCCCCCTCTAGGGGAGACCGAAAGCAATGGATGTCGAGTGGGTCTGACATAATATTGTGAGAGTCCAGTCCATAGTGGATCCAACATAATAGTAAGAGTCCAGTCCATAGTGGGGCCAGCAGGACACCATCCCGAGCGGAGACGGGTCAGCAGCGCAGAGATGTTCCCTGCCGATGCACAGGCGAGCGGTCCACCCCGGGTCCCGACTCTGGACAGCCAGCACTTCATCCATGGCCACCGGACCTGTGCCCCCCCCCCCCCCCCCCCCCTCAAGGAAAAGGGGAGCAGAGGAGAAAAGAAAAGAAACGGCAGATCAACTGGTCTAACAGGGGGGCTATTTAAAGGCTAGAGTATACAAATGAGTTTTAAGATGGGACTTAAATGCTTCTACTGACACACTTTGCTTCGCTGCAGGTCCGCAGGCCACGCCCCCTCACAAGGACCAAAACACTTAAAACAAGTAACATAAAATCTGCTTAGTGAGAAGAATGATCTTATCAGACAGAAAATAAGCAAATATCACCCTTATTTGAGATATTTCATCTTAGATGTCAGTTTTTGCAGTGTATTGCAGTGGACAGGTTCACTGTTCCGTGCTTTACTACTTTTGTCAGAAGTAAAGAGTATTGCACTTCTTATATGGGGATGGAGATTAAGGGAGCTCATCGAGCTGTTTGAAGCGGCAAGCGATGTCGAGAAACCCGAACGTCTCCTCGGCTGCATTCAGATGAGGCGGCAAAGATGAAGCGGTCGCTAACAAATGGAGACATGCCTCGATGAGAGGAAATGACTCTCCAAACACATCTGCTAACAAATATAGCTCTCCAAACTTGCAAGCAGGTGGAAGACGCGTAGGAGCAGGGAAAAAGGCGCCAATTCATCTTTTGGCGAGTGCTTGGAGAAACATGCCTGCCATGCTCGACGTGAACCCGTGAGTGGGAGGGGATGCAAATGGAGAGTGCTGATTTCAATGAAAGTTGACAATTACAGTGACAAAACCTCAGTGGGGGAATTCGGGAGAAATGAATAATGAGCAGGAAACAAAGAAAGATCCAGCAATCAACAAACTATGTGAAAGAACTTGGTCTTCACACCTTGGTGTCGGCTCCCAGCATGACACATATCATGACTGATATGTGTGGGAACAACAATCCCCCCCCGCACCCAACACACAAATTAATGATATTTTGTTTCTACTTAACCACAGAAGCAGCAAGTCCAACCTACAAGACCTCCAACTATAGTAGAAGCATTTAAGTTCCATCTTAAAACTCATTTTCTATACACTAGCCTTTAAACCCTTGTGTAATGTTCATATTGTTGTTACTCAGCCAGCGTTTGTGGGTCTGATGGACCCGTTGCATTTTGTGGCTTTTAATGCCTCACAATCAAACACTTTTATGTCAAAATACTGAACAGATGTTTACCTTATCCCAATAAACATCTGTTCAGTATTTTAACATAAAAGTGTTTGATTGTGAGGCATTAAAAGCCACAAAATGCAACGGGTCCATCAGACCCACAAACGCTGGCTGAGTAACAACAATATGAACGTTGCACGGAAAATTTCTCTGCCAGTTTCTGCATCCCACAGGGATTCTTCTTTTGTGTTTCTGCACCTGCGGTTCCCACACAAGGTTGCAACATTGTTTGTCGACACTGTCTGCTCTCTTTTTCTCGCACATTTTGACCGTCTGATGTTCTGTGTACCTACACTCTGTCCTCCTCCTGTCTAGGCCTGCTGTGTGTGTGTGTGTGTGTGTGTGTGTGTGTGTGTGTGTGTGTGTGTGGTACACAGAACATCAATTTCCACACTTCTATTAGCCCCACTGCTGACTTGTCTCCACTCAAGATGATCTCCTGCTGGCCCCATTATGGACTGGACTCTCACACTATTATGTTAGATCCACTATGGACTGGACTCTCACAATATTATGTTAGATCCACTATGGACTGGACTCTCACACTATTATGTTAGATTCACTATGGACTGGACTCTCACTATTATGTTAGATCCACTATGGACTGGACTCTCACACTATTATGTTAGATCCACTATGGACTGGACTCTCACTATTATGTTAGATCCACTATGGACTGGACTTTCACTATTATGTTAGATCCACTATGGACTGGACTCTCACACTATTATGTTAGATCCACTATGGACTGGACTCTCACACTATTATGTTAGATCCACTATGGACTGGACTCTCACAATATTATGTTAGACCCACTATGGACTGGACTCTCACACTATTATGTTAGACCCACTATGGACTGGACTCTCACTATTATGTTAGACCCACTATGGACTGGACTCTCACAAAATTATGTTAGATCCACTATGGACTGGACTCTTACTATTATGTTAGATCCACTATGGACTGGACTCTCACTATTATGCTAGATCCACTATGGACTGGACTCTCACACTATTATGTTAGACCCACTATGGACTGGACTCTCACACTATTATGTTAGATCCACTATAGACTGGACTCTCACTATTATGTTAGATCCACTATGGACTGGACTCTCACACTATTATGTTAGACCCACTATTGACTGGACTCTCATTATTATGTTAGATCCACTATGGACTGGACTCTCACACTATTATGTTAGACCCACTATGGACTGGACTTTCACTATTATGTTAGATCCACTATGGACTGGACTCTCACACTATTATGTTAGACCCACTATGGACTGGACTTTCACTATTATGTTAGATCCACTATGGACTGGACTCTCACACTATTATGTTAGATCCACTATGGACTGGACTCTCACTATTATGTTAGACCCACTATGGACTGAACTCTCACAATATTATGTTAGACCCACTATGGACTGGACTCTCACACTATTATGTTAGACCCACTATGGACTGGACTCTCACTATTATGTTAGACCCACTATGGACTGGACTCTCACAAAATTATGTTAGATCCACTATGGACTGGACTCTTACTATTATGTTAGATCCACTATGGACTGGACTCTCACTATTATGCTAGATCCACTATGGACTGGACTCTCACACTATTATGTTAGACCCACTATGGACTCGACTCTCACACTATTAACTAAATCCACTCGACGTCCATTGCACCGGTCGTCCGGGGGCGGGGGTCCTCACATCTTCGGTCCCTTACAAGGTTTCTCATTGTATCCCATTGGGTTGAGGGTTTTTTTGCCCTGATGTGGGATCTGAACCGAGGATGTCGTTGTGGCTTTTGCAGCCCTTTGAGACACTTGTGACTTAGGGCTATATAAATAAACATTGATTGATTGATTGATTGATACAACTATGACCGTTTTAGTGGGGAAATGGTTGATCAAACAGGGAGTGAAACATAGGGAGGAGCCTCAGCCCGCTATGTCTGGCGTTGTGTTGACTGATAGAAAGGAAGGAGTGATGGCAAATGGGAGGGTCAACTCAAGAACGTACAACTGGGGATGACGCTTGTACTCAATCTCCGCTGTCATTTTTACACAGACATCATTCATTTCAAAGATTGATGCCACTGCTTTTCAGCGAGTTTTGGCTAAGACTGTTGTCGCCTCCTTTGAGTAGTTTATGTGTCTGCAGTGGCATGGAATTGTGTCATCAATGCAGCTGTGGTTTTGATTAAATGACTGGTTGACTCTTGGTCTCATTGGATACAGATTAGGTCATGGAGTTGGCCTCTGAAGAATGGTCAATTTAGTTTCCCGCAAAAAGTATTTTGTTGATTTTCTAGTGCTATGTACGGTGACCTAGAAGTGCAAAACATTTCACTGGACTAATTACAATAACTTTTATGGACAGAATTTCTAGGCGCAGTCAAGGCGTTGAGGGGATCCGGTTTGGTGGCTGCAGGATTAGGTCTCTGCTTTTTGCAGATGATGTGGTCCTGATGGCTTCATCTGGCCAGGATCTTCAGCTCTCACTGGATCGGTTCGCAGCCGAGTGTGAAGCGACTGGGATGAGAATCAGCACCTCCAAGTCCGAGTCCATGGTTCTCGCCCGGAAAAGGGTCGAGTGCCATCTCCGGGTTGGGGAGGAGATCTTGCCGCAAGTGGAGGAGTTCAAGTACCTTGGAGTCTTGATCACGAGTGAGGGAAGAGTGGATCGTGAGATCGACAGGCGGATCGGTGCGGCGTCTTCAGTAATGCGGACGCTGTATCGATCCGTTGTGGTGAAGAAGGAGCTGAGCCGGAAGGCAAAGCTCTCAATTTACCGGTCGATCTACGTTCCTATCCTCACCTATGGTCATGAGCTTTGGGTTATGACCGAAAGGACAAGATCACGGGTACAAGCGGCCGAAATGAGTTTCCTCCGCCGGGTGGCGGGGCTCTCCCTTAGAGATAGGGTGAGAAGCTCTGTCATCCGGGGGGAGCTCAAAGTAAAGCCGCTGCTCCTCCACATCGAGAGGAGCCAGATGAGGTGGTTCAGGCATCTGGTCAGGATGCCACCCGAACGCCTCCCTAGGGAGGTGTTAAGGGCACGTCCTACCGGTAGGAGGCCGCGGGGAAGACCCAGGACACGTTGGGAAGACCCAGGACACGTTGGGAAGACTATGTCTCCCGGCTGGCCTGGGAACGCCTCGGGGTCCCACAGGAAGAGCTGGACGAAGTGGCTGGGGAGAGGGAAGTCTGGGCTTCCCTGCTTAGGCTGCTGCCCCCGCGACCCGACCTCGGATAAGCGGAAGAAGATGGATGGATGGATGGATGGATGGATGGATGTTTTAGAACACTGACTTTTTGCAGTGTGATTGACCGGAACGGCGTTGATCAAATTGACCCACAGTGAAAAGGAGGCAACACCCGCAGTAGCCAAGGAGAGTAAGGACGAAGGCGAGGATGGGAAAAGGGGAGGGAGACAGTGAACTATTATACATTTTTCATTAGGTTTCAGGCACTAAGCTACATCAAAGCCTCTCAGAGATAAAGGGGAGGGAGCGAGGCAGAGGGAAGTAGACACAGGATGTTCTAATTAACTTCCCAGTCACTTCCCCTTCCCCCTCGTTTTCTCCCCTATGTTGTTGTGCATACTACAAACGTACAGTACGGCAAAGCCTTGTAAATTCACCATCATGCCTATCCACAAAGATAAAACTCCAAAAGTGTGCGGTTGCAGCTCCTAGAAAGGCGATCAAACCACACGTGGGGAGGATGTAGAAGGGCTGGGATGTCATGAAAGGAATATCAGCTCTGAAGTATTGATTGTGCATGGCCTATAGGGTAGCTGCAAGGGAGGAATGGATTCAACAAAAAAAAAAACAGCCTTCTCCACCCACTGATGTCTCATGATGCTTTTCAGTCACGTGGGAAAGACCAGCCAATCCACCATGCTCTTTTTGCGGTGCTTTTTTGTGAACTTCTGAATCTGCCTCCCCCCGGGAGCCTTTTGGCCCTGGAGACCAGCTGCTGGGTCTCTGCCACACCAGAGTCCGTTTGGAGAGACCGGAGGAAATGCGGATGAAGAAGCATCTTAAAACTAATTTGTATTCTCTAGCCCAGTGGTTCTTAACCTGGGTTCGTTCGAACCCTCGGGGTTCGGTGAGTCGGCCTCAGGGGTTCGGCGGAGACACACCCGACTCATCGTGTAAATAAAAACTTCTCCCTATCGGCGTATTATGGATACTCCCCAAACAATGTTCCCTCTAATTTTCCATATGCGTGAGCAAACGCAAAAACTCCTTGAGCATTCAATGGAGCACATGTGACAACATCAGACGTGCACATGCACCGTGGCCACACCAGCAGCACACCCGTCCCAAACCTGACTGAATAACAAGTTAAATGTTTTATTATTCTAATCAAATGACCGAACCCTGAGATTATTTTGTAATATAAGTGTTTTGGCCCACTTACAATGACAATGACAAAAAATATTGTTTTTCATAATCTGTACCCCTTTCAGATATCGCATTTAGTTCCCACTAAAACATTCGCATGTTGCACAATGAGATGTAAACATGGGATCAAGTGTACATTCCTGTAACTTTGTGCTTGTGAAATATATCTTTATTAGTATTTACTTAATATAATAACATCATTTCATGATTAATATTTATACATTAAGATTAAATTAAGAATTTTTTTTTTTTTTTTTCACTAAAGAAGGGTTCGGTGAATGCGCATATGAAACTGGTGGGGTTCGGTACCTCCAACAAGGTTAAGAACGACTACTCTAGCCTTTAAATAGACCCCCTTTTTAGACCAGTTGATCTGCCGTTTCTTTTCTTTTCTCCTCTGCCCCCCTCTCCCTTGTGGAGGGGGGGGGGCAGGTCCGAGGGCCATGGATGAAGTGCTGGGTGTCCAGAGTCGGGACCCGGGGTGGACCGCTCGCCTGTGCATCGGTTGGGGACATCTCTGCGTTGCTGACCCGTCTCCACTCGGGATGGTCTCCTGCTGGCCCCACTACACTGCAAAAAGTCAATGTTCAAAAACAAGAAAAAAAAAAAAAAAAAAATGGGATATTTTTATTTGAATTAAGCAAAATTATCTGCCAATAGAACAAGAAAATTTGGCTTGTCAAGACTTTCCAAAACAAGTAAAATTAGATAACTTCAATGAACCCAAAAATAGCTTAAAATAAGTATATTCTCACTACTAACAAGTGCACTTTTCTTGGTAGAAAAAAAAGAGACCTTTTTGCTCAATATGTTGAAAAATATTCTTAAATTAAGTAAATGCTAGTGCCATTATCTTGACATAATGATATGCGCTCGGCATTACATTTCTCGAAACCAGCAAACTTATACTAAAACTAATTTAACCGATTGTTACTCTCGGGGTCTCCTAGCCGCTCAGGCAAATCATATTGTCTAAAAATGCATTTTTCCATGGATAACATGACATCATCGCGCCAAGTGCGTGCTCTTTCAGTCAATTAGTGCGCATATATACAGCCCGGCCCCCGGCCAAAAACAAATTTAATTGTAATTTTGAAGAATTCATCTGAATGTGCATGGACCCATTTCTGTTCAAAATTGTTAGAAATGTAAAATGTTTAAATATTAACTGTCAGTTTACTGCACTGTGCCAACTGTACTACTATATGAGTACTTATTTTCTATTGTTTCATTGAAAATAAAACAGCAAAGTCCATTTGGCTGTCATTCTGTTTTAATTATGAGACACAATTGTGTCAAAGTCATGATTTTTTTTTTTTCATGCTTGAAATAAGAAATGATTACTTTAAAAAAGTAGTTTTATACTTGTGAGTGTTGATGACACAGCTTTGCAACAGTTGATATTCTAGTTTCAAGCATGTTTTACTCAATATAGGTCATCAAATCTCAGCAACAAGCTGTAATATCTTACTGAGATCATTTAGGACCAAAACACTTAAAACAAGTAAAACACTCTAACATAAAATCTGCTTAGTGTCATGACTTGTTCCTGGGGTTTAGTTTTTCTAGAAGGCAACGGAAAGTTGGCTCGGGCGAGACAGGAATGTGAGAACATATTTATTTAACGAAAAGCGCGCACAGTGGCGGAGAAACTACTTGGCTATGAAAACAAATACTTGCACAAAGGCAGAAACTATGAACAACAACAAAAAAACCCACTAACTGTGGCATTAATAAACAAAACTTACTTGGCATGGACAAAAGAAGCAGCGTGAACCATTGGTCATGAAAAAAGTGTCAGAAATGTGCAGAGCATAAATGTGGGATGTCACCAGAAAGACAAACTGAAAACAATGAACTTAAATACTACAGACATGATTAACGAAAACAGGTGCGTGACTCAAAACGTGAAACAGGTGCGTGACGTGACAGGTGAAAACTAAGGGGTTGCTATGGTGACAAACAAGAGTGCACAATGAGTCCAAACGTGGAACAGGTGAGAAACTAATGGGTAATCATGGAAACAAGACAAGGGAGTGAAAAGCCAGAAACTAAAGAGTCCAATAACTAAACAAAACATGACTAAAACAAAACATGATTACACAGACATGACACTTAGTGAGAAGAATTATCTTATCAGACAGAAAATAAGCAAATATCACCCTTATTTGAGATATTTCATCTTACTTAGATTTCAGTTTTTGCAGTGTATGGACTGGACTCTTACTATTATGTTGGATCCACTATGGACTGGACTTTCACAATATTATGTCAGACCCACTTGATGTCCATTGCATCCGGTCTCCCCTAGAGGTCCTCTCCAAGGTTTCTCATAGTCAATCACATCGATTTCCACTGGTTTGTGAGTTTTTCCTTGCCCTTATGTGGGCTCTGAACCCAGGATGTCATTGTGGCTTGTGCAGCCCTTTGAGACACTTGTGATTTAGGACTATATAAATAAACATTGGTTGATTGATTGATTGATTGATTGATTGATGAAGAGACAGGGCTGCGGAGCTGGGACGGACAAGTTTCACAGTGTCTTGGCTGAATGAGCGGGTATCGGACACCTTGGTCTCCTTGGACGGATCCTCGCTCATCCATGCTGGCTGGACCCTGGCCGAGAGTTGGTGGGCGGCCGATTGGTGGAGTCGCCTCTCTTAGACTTAGACTTCCTTTTATTGTCATTCAAATTTGAACTTTACAGTACAGATAAGAACAAAATGTTGTTGCATTAGCTCATGGTAGTGCAGGATAAAAGAGCAATAAGGTGCAGATATAAATAAATAGATTACTGTACAGATAAATATATTGCACTTTTGCATATTTGCACCTTTATGGATGTATGTTATATTGTCTTTATATTCCAGCCAGTTAATTCATTTTGGGGGGAAATTGAGGGGATTATTTTGATGCGTTACAGCCTGAGGGAAGAATATGTTACAGAACCAGGAGGTTCTGCTACGGAGGCTTGGTTGCTTTGTTGGGTCTGCTCCTGTCTCTGGCCATTATCCCCCCATTCCAATGCGCCCTCATCTTTGCGTCCTGACGAGCGCACCGCGGGCCACGCCCACAGGCGCTCTCTCTACCGCTGCAAGCGTGCCGCCTCACGCCTGCAGACAATCCGCAATCGGCGCACCTGCCCGTGATGAACGAGCTGCCTTCATAAGCCTGCTCAACATGCCACACAGGGCCGGAATGTAAATCTTCTATTGGCGTACAGTAAGCGATCATTCACTCCCTCTTCGTGTTCCCCTCCGTGTTTCATTGTTCTTTCTTGTCCTTCCAGCGTCTGCCCTTGTTCCACGTGTCGAGTTGTGCGTCTCGACATTCCTCGTTTCTCCCCCTGCTTCCCGGACTGCCTCTTGGATCTCGACCTCCCGCTTGGACTCGGACGCTTCTCTCTCGCCCCGGATCATCTGCCTGTCTTCCTGCCTTGTCCCTCCTCTCCCCCAACACAACACTAGGTAACAGACACCTCAGCTAGCCTCACACCACATACACTTTTGGATGTAGTTCACACTCCATTTCCTTAGATTATATTATTATTGTTTGAGTATTATATATATGGTCTGTATATATACTAAATCTCAGAGCTACTAAAACCCCTGGTGTCTGTTGCCGTCATCTCCCTCAGCAACCATAACATTTTGTGTTCTTTGATGTTTCTCACTTACACACATGTTTATATGTGCTATGGCTATGAGGTTTTTTTTTCTTCCTTCGCCTCAGTCTGGACCTCCGCTCCAGGGGCCCAGGCTTGGACTGAGTATGTATATATATATATATATATATATATATATATATATATATATATATATATATATATATATATATATATATATATATATATATTTTATATATAAAAAAAATAAATAAAATAAAAATAAAAATAAAAAATATGTATATATATATAAATATATATATATATATATATATATATATATATATATATATATATATATATATATATATATATATATTTTTTTTTTCTCATCTTTTTTGTAAGGGGTGCCGTAAGTTGTCAGACCCGTCAATGATCTTGTTCTGTCTCCCTGTAATGTTTGTCCGCTCTCGAATGGGATTGTGCTAAAAATCGTCATTTCCCCTCGGGGATTATTAAAGTATTTCTGATTCTGATTCTCTACGTCGCTGGGAAAATGCTTAAAAAGTCTATCAAAACAATGACAGCATGAACACATACACACACACTTCCTGTCTTCCCCTCGATGACGTGCATTCCCGCTCGGTGTGAGTCAACAGGAAGTTCAATGAACTCTTTTCATAGGACAAATTACCACTTTTCATTGACAAACGTGTCAATTATCCTCCTGCAGAATCCGGTGTGATAAATGAATGAAATGAAGGGCATTGAACTTGTCTGAATGATCCAAGCAGTGAATAGATTCGAGGGAAACACGCTTCTTTGATACGGTGGCATGGTGGGAAATAAAAATATGGAATTGGTTCAGTTTCTTTGAACTTCAGTTTTTAGCTTGGAACTAGCGATCAATCAATCAATCAATGTTTATTTATATAGCCCTAAATCACAAGTGTCTCAAAGGGCTGCACAAGTCACAACGACATCCTCGGTTCACATCCCACATAAGGGCAAGGAAAAACTCACAACCCAGTGGAATGTCAATGTGAATGACTATGAGAAACCTTGGAGAGGACCACAGATGCAATGGACGTCGAGTGGGTCTAGCATAATATTGTGAAAGTCCAGTCCATAGTGGATCTAACATACTAGTGAGAGTCCAGTCCATAGTGGATCTAACATAATAGTGTGAGAGTCCAGTCCATAGTGGATCTAGCATAATAGTGAGAGTCCAGTCCATAGTGGATCTAACATAATAGTGAGAGTCCAGTCCATAGTGGATCTAACATAATAATGTGAGAGTCCAGTCCATAGTGGGTCTAGCATAATATTGTGAAAGTCCAGTCCATAGTTGATCTAACATAATAGTGAGAGTCCAGTCCATAGTGCGTCTAGCATAATATTATGAAAGTCCAGTCCGTAGTGGATCTAACATAATATTGAGAGTCCAGTCCATAGTGGATCTAACATAATAGTGTGGGAGTCCAGTCCATAGTGGATCGAACATAATAGTGGAGCCCAGTCCATAGTGGATCTAATATAATAGTGAGAGTCCAGTCGATAGTGGATCTAACAAAATAGTGTGAGAGTCCAGTCCATAGTGGATCTAACATAATAGTGAGAGTCCAGTCCATAGTGGATCTAACATAATAGTGAGAGTCCAGTCCATAGTGGATCTAACATAGTATTGTGAGAGTCCAGTCCATAGTGGATCTAACATAATAGTGTGAGAGTCCAGTCCATAGCAGGTCTAGCAAAATATTGTGAAAATCAAGTCCATAGTTGATCTAACATAATAGTAAGAGTCCAGTCCATAGTGGATCTAGCATAAAATTGTGAAAGTCCAGTCCATAGTGGATCTAACATAATAGTGAGAGTCCAGTCCATAGTGGATCTAACATAGTATTGTGAGAGTCCAGTCCATAGTGGATCTAACATAATAGTGTGAGAGTCCAGTCCATAGTGGATCTAACATAATAGTGAGAGTCCAGTCCATAGTGCGTCTAGCATAATATTGTGAAAGTCCAGTCCGTAGTGGATCTAATATAATAGTGTGAGAGTCCAGTCCATAGTGGATCTAACATATTAGTGAGAGTCCAGTCCATAGTGCGTCTAGCATAATATTGTGAAAGTCCAGTCCGTAGTGGATCTAACATAATAGTGTGAGAGTCCAGTCCATAGTGGATCTAACATAATAGTGAGAGTCCAGTCCATAGTGGATCTAACATAATAGTGAGAGTCCAGTCCATAGTGGATCTAACATAATAGTGAGAGTCCAGTCCATAGTGGATCTAACATAATAGTGAGAGTCCAGTCCATAGTGGATCTAACATAATAGTGTGAGAGTCCAAGCCATAGTGGATCTAACATAATAGTGAGAGTCCAGTCCATAGTGGATCTAACATAATAGTGTGAGAGTCCAGTCCATAGTGGATGTAACATAATAGTGAGAGTCCAGTCTATAGTGAGGAAAAAATATATATTTTAAATGCCCCTTATAGTCCGGAAAATACGGTACATTTCTTTGACAGTGTAGTGTGAAAGCTGATGTGTTTACTTAGCAATTAATGAATGCAGTCTTAAAGAAATATAACCTGCGGAGGCACTTTCTGATGAAACATCCACATTTCAATTCTAGTTGAATAGCCCTGACCAACAACGATATATTCTTGAAAAAGTTTTTGTAGAGTGGGAAAATCTGACAACGACGCCTTGTCATTGGTCATGTGAACAAAATACATAAACCATTAGATAACGATAAGGTCCGGGTCCGTCACGTCACCTCACCGGAAGAACAAGAGCGAAACCCGGTTTGTTGTGTCAGGGAAGATAACAGACTTTATGTACTGTACATGCACTCTTTCATCTTCTAGAAAGTGGTTGTGTCCAGATTCTGTTTACAGAAGCGTATACATTGTGTTCACTCAGTCATTCCCATCTGGACGTGACTATTTATTGATCCAACACGTGTGCTGAAAAGAACATTGTGTGGACAACGGCCTTGTGAGACTCTTTGTTGACATTGGTTAAGCTTGTCAATTTGTACTTATGACAAATGCCTAAAGGTACACTGCAAAAAGTCAGTGTTCAAAAACAAGACAAAAAAAATTCAAAAATGAGGGGTATTTTATTTGAACTAAGCAAAATTATCTGCCAAAAGAACAAGAACATTCGGCTTGTCAAGACTTTCCAAAACAAGTAAAATTAGCTAACCTCAATGAACCTCAAAAATACCTTAAAATAAGTATATTCTCACTAATAACAAGTGCACTTTCACTTTAAGTGAGGGCTTTAGTTGATATAACACTCTCGTCAGGGGGTGCATTAATCCAGCACAACAGCGGCTCATGGACTTATTTTATAAGTAAAGGTAAGACCATAATAACGTTTTTTTTTTTATTAAATGTGCTTTTTTGTGTGCTACAGTTTGTATGTGTAAAGTTAAAGTTAAGTTAAAGTACCAATGATTGTCACACACACACTAGGTGTGGTGAAATGTGTCCTCTGCATTTGACCCATCCCCTTGTTCACCCCCTGGGAGGTGAGGGGAGCAGTGAGCAGCAGTGGTGGCCGCACCCAGGAATAATTTTTTGGTAATTTAACCCCCAATTCCAACCCTTGATGCTGAGTGCAAAGCAAGGAGGCAATGGGTCCCATTTTTATAGTCTTTGGTATGACTCGGCCGGGGGTTTGAACTCACAACCTACCGATCTCAGGGCGGACACTCTAATAACTATAATAATAATAGATTTTATTTGTAAAAAAAAAAAAACACTTTACATTGAGTAAACAACCTCAAAGTGCTACAGTGTATTAAAAAAATAAAATAAAAAGATAATAAAAAATAAATACAAATAAAAACTAGAACAGCCAAATAGCTAGAACTAGTATGCATATATCTAAAAAAAAGTTCACGAGTGAGGGAAGAGTGGATCGTGAGATCGACAGGCGGATCGGTGCGGCGTCTTCAGTAATGCGGACGCTGTATCGATCCGTTGTGGTGAAGAAGGAGCTGAGCCGGAAGGCAAAGCTCTCAATTTACCGGTCGATCTACGTTCCCATCCTCACCTATGGTCATGAGCTTTGGGTTATGACCGAAAGGACAAGATCACGGGTACAAGCGGCCGAAATGAGTTTCCTCCGCCGGGTGGCGGGGCTCTCCCTTAGAGATAGGGTGAGAAGCTCTGCCATCCGGGGGGAGCTCAAAGTAAAGCCGCTGCTCCTCCACATCGAGAGGAGCCAGATGAGGTGGTTCGGGCATCTGGTCAGGATGCCACCCGAGCGCCTCCCTAGGGAGGTGTTTAGGGCACGTCCGACCGGTAGGAGGCCGCGGGGAAGACCCAGGACACGTTGGGAAGACTATGTCTCCCGGCTGGCCTGGGAACGCCTCGGGGTCCCACAGGAAGAGCTGGACGAAGTGGCTGGGGAGAGGGAAGTCTGGGCTTCCCTGCTTAGGCTGCTGCCCCCGCGACCCGACCTCGGATAAGCGGAAGAAGATGGATGGATGGATGGATAGTATGCATATATCTAAAAAAAAGGTTTTTTTTAAAAAAGAAGGGTTTTTAAGCCTTTTTTAAAAGCATCCACAGTCTGTGGTACCCTCAGGTGGTCAGGGAAGGCGTTCCGCAGACTGGGAGCGGCGGAGCAGAAAACCACTAGGCCACTGAAAAAGAGACCTTTTTGCTCAATATGTTGAAAAATATTCTTAAATTAAGTCAATGCTAGTGCCATTATCTTGACATAATGATATGCGCTCGGCATCATGATTTTTTTTTCATGCTAGAAATAAGAAATTATGACTTTAAAAAAGTAGTTTTATACTTGTGAGTGTTGATGACACAGCTTTGCAACAGTTGATATTCTAGTTTCAAGCATGTTTTACTCAATATAGGTCATCAAATCTCAGCAACAAGCTGAAATATCTTACTGAGATCATTTAGGACCCTTAAAACAAGTAAAACACTCTAACATAAAATCTGCTTAGTGAGAACAATTATCTTATCGGACAGAAAATAAGCAAATATCACCCTTATTTGAGATATTTCATCTTACTTAGATTTCAGTTTTTGCAGTGTAAAAGCCCTGAAGAGAAACAAAACAAACAATATTTCAAAGCTATTACAGGTAAAACAAACAACCTTTGCTTGCAATTGTATTTGTTCAAGTATGGGATTCTTTGGGACATTTGCATAAAACACACACGGTCATGCAGAGATTAGAGAAAGAATGCATGAATATATTTTGCACCTTAATCTTCAATACTTAGGTGAAATTTAGAGGCCTAACAAGCTGTGGATAAGTCATTAGCAAAGATAATAAGAGAACACATTACATGACAGTGAGAGGGGGTGGTTTGTTTTCTCGGTAAACATTAATTGGTAATTTGACCTTGGGTGCAGTGAAAAAATTATTTCTAGCTTGTTACCATGATTCCTAATTAGTCTTTTTTTTAACTTTCCAACAAGACAGGAAGGATAATTAATAATTTGAGTTGTCTTGTCAGACAATCCTGGTGATCCCTATGATCGTGTTTCATCTTTAATCCTTGCGTAATGTTCATATTGTTGTTACTCAGCCAGCGTTTGTGGGTCTGATAGACCCCTTGCATTTTGTGGCTTTTACTGCCTCACAATCAAACACTTTTATGTTAAAATACTGAACAGTTGGTTATTGGGATAAGGTATACATCTGTTGAGAGTTCAATTTAGCTAATGAGGAGAACGCATGGAGCTGCACACTTAGTCACAGTCTCGCCCTACGCTCTAAGGTTCAGCTCCCGCGTCCCTCTTTTTATTCAGAGTTCCACAGTCAACATCACTGAGGCCGCCTCTAACAGGAGTGGTCACATTTATTATGCAAAGCAGGTCCAGGACGCACAATACGTGGCGGAAAGTGCTGGGGGCCTTGTGAGTTCGCCTTGTCCCTGCTTCGTCTGCGTGTTGTCATCTTATCTTCGTTGAGGTCCTTGAAGTCTCTGCTTCATCTGCGTGCTGTCATCTTATCTTCGTTGAGGTCGTTGAAGTCCTTGGCTGTTAGCAGGCTAAAAACAAAGATAACATCTGTGGCTGAGGCCACCCCTCAGACAAGAAGTTTTTGTCCTTGCACAGATTAGAAAAGTCTAACTTGAGCACAATAGCTAAATAACTAAAGCAACGGACTTTAAGCATACTAAAGTTAGTATGATAATATATACATAATTATTCTAACATCAACACTGTCTGCTCTCATTTTCTCGCACATTTGACCCTCTGATATTCTGAGTACCTACACCCTGTCCTCCTCCTGTCTAGGCCTGCTGTGTGTGTGTGTGTGTGTGTGTGTGTGTGTGTGTGTGTGTGTGTGTGTGGTACACAGAACATCAATTTCCACACTTCTATTAGGCCCGGGTCCAGTGGACCCGGACATCTTATATGGAATATAAATGTGTAGGGGGGGTGTATGGTGTGTGGTCATTAAATATGTATTCTGATATATGTTCTTCACGGAAAATGAGCCAAAGTCAGTGAGTCTCAGTTTGAAAAATGTATTAATTATATAATTTTTCTTTTAATAAAAAACGAAAACGGGTCCCACAGACCCGAACACCACACAAGGGGGCAAAGAGCGCCTGAATCTGGACCAGCTAATACAGATTTACCTTGTTTTACAATGTGCTAAGTTAACATTTGTTTTTGTTTTTTGTCCCTCGACCAGCTGTGTACTTCAATCAATCAATGTTTATTTATATAGCCCTAAATCACAAGTGTCTCAAAGGGCTGCACAAGCCACAACGACATCCTCGGTACAGAGCCCACATAAGGGCAAGGAAAAACTCACCCCAGTGGGACGTCGATGTGAATGACTATGAGAAAGAAACCTTGGAGAGGACCGCATATGTGGGTAACCCCCCCCCCCCTCTAGGGGAGACCGAATGCAATGGATGTCGAGTGGGTCTGACATAATAGTGAGAGTCCAGTCCATAGTGGATCTAACATAATAGTGAGAGTCCAGTCCATAGTGGATCTAACTTAATAGTGAGAGTCCAGTCCATAGTGGATCTAACATAATAGTGAGAGTCCAGTCCATACTCAGTGGCCTAGTGGTTAGAGTGTCCGCCCTGAGATCGGTAGGTTGTGAGTTCAAACCCCGGCCGAGTCATACCAAAGACTATAAAAATGGGACCCAATACCTCCCTGCTTGGCACTCAGCATCAGGGGTTGGAATTGGGGGTTAAATCACCAAAAATGATTCCCGGGCGCGGCCACCGCTGCTGCCCACTGCTCCCCTCACCTCCCAGGGGGTGATCAAGGGTGATGGGTCAAATGCAGAGAATAATTTCGCCACACCTAGTGTGTGTGTGACAATCATTGGTACTTTAACTTTAACTTTAATAGTGGATCTAACATAATAGTGAGAGTCCAGTCCATAGTGGATCTAACATAATAGTGTGGGAGTCCAGTCTATAGTGGATCTAACATAATAGTGAGAGTCCAGTCCATAGTGGATCTAACATAGTATTGTGAAAGTCCAGTCCATAGTGGATCTAACATAATAGTGTGAGAGTCCAGTCCATAGCAGGTCTAGCAAAATATTGTGAAAATCAAGTCCATAGTTGATCTAACATAATAGTAAGAGTCCAGTCCATAGTGGATCTAGCATAACATTGTGAAAGTCCAGTCCATAGTGGATCTAACATAATAGTAAGAGTCCAGTCCATAGTGGATCTAGCATAACATTGTGAAAGTCCAGTCCATAGTGGATCTAACATAATAGTGAGAGTCCAGTCCATAGTGGATCTAACATAGTATTGTGAGAGTCCAGTCCATAGTGGATCTAACATAATAGTGTGAGAGTCCAGTCCATAGTGGATCTAACATAATAGCGAGAGTCCAGTCCATAGTGGCTCTAACATAATAGTGAGAGTCCAGTCCATAGTGGATCTAACATAGTATTGTGAGAGTCCAGTCCTTAGTGGATCTAATATAATAGTGTGAGATTCCAGTCCATAGTGGATCTAACATAATAGTGAGAGTCCAGTCCATAGTGGATCTAACATAATAGTGTGAGAGTCCAGTCCATAGTGGATCTAACATAATAGTGAGAGTCCAGTCCATTGTGGCTCTAACATAGTATTGTGAGAGTCCAGTCCATAGTGGATCTAATATAATAGTGTGAGAGTCCAGTCCATAGTGGCTCTAACATAATAGTGTGAGAGTCCAGTCCATAGTGGATCTAACATAATAGTGTGAGAGTCCAGTCCATAGTGGATCTAACATAATAGTGAGAGTCCAGTCCATAGTGGATCTAACATAATAGTGAGAGTCCAGTCCATAGTGGATCTAACATAGTATTGTGAGAGTCCAGTCCATAGTGGATCTAACATAATAGTGAGAGTCCAGTCCATAGTGGATCTAACATAATAGTGAGAGTCCAGTCCATAGTGGATCTAACATAATAGTGAGAGTCCAGTCCATAGTGGATCTAACATAGTATTGTGAAAGTCCAGTCCATAGTGGATCTAACATAATAGTGTGAGAGTCCAGTCCATAGCAGGTCTAGCAAAATATTGTGAAAATCAAGTCCATAGTTGATCTAACATAATAGTAAGAGTCCAGTCCATAGTGGATCTAGCATAACATTGTGAAAGTCCAGTCCATAGTGGATCTAACATAATAGTAAGAGTCCAGTCCATAGTGGATCTAGCATAACATTGTGAAAGTCCAGTCCATAGTGGATCTAACATAATAGTGAGAGTCCAGTCCATAGTGGATCTAACATAGTATTGTGAGAGTCCAGTCCATAGTGGATCTAACATAATAGTGTGAGAGTCCAGTCCATAGTGGATCTAACATAATAGCGAGAGTCCAGTCCATAGTGGCTCTAACATAATAGTGAGAGTCCAGTCCATAGTGGATCTAACATAGTATTGTGAGAGTCCAGTCCTTAGTGGATCTAATATAATAGTGTGAGATTCCAGTCCATAGTGGATCTAACATAATAGTGAGAGTCCAGTCCATAGTGGATCTAACATAATAGTGTGAGAGTCCAGTCCATAGTGGATCTAACATAATAGTGAGAGTCCAGTCCATTGTGGCTCTAACATAGTATTGTGAGAGTCCAGTCCATAGTGGATCTAATATAATAGTGTGAGAGTCCAGTCCATAGTGGGTCTAACATAATAGTGTGAGAGTCCAGTCCATAGTGGCTCTAACATAATAGTGTGAGAGTCCAGTCCATAGTGGCTCTAACATAATAGTGAGAGTCCAGTCCATAGTGGATCTAACATAGTATTGTGAGAGTCCAGTCCATAGTGGATCTAATATAATAGTGTGAGAGTCCAGTCCATAGTGGGTCTAACATAATAGTGTGAGAGTCCAGTCCATAGTAGCTCTAACATAATAGTGTGAGAGTCCAGTCCATAGTGGCTCTAACATAATAGTGAGAGTCCAGTCCATAGTGGATCTAACATAGTATTGTGAGAGTCCAGTCCATAGTGGATCTAACATAGTATTGTGAGAGTCCAGTCCATAGTGGATCTAATATAATAGTGTGAGAGTCCAGTCCATAGTGGATCTAACATAATAATGTGAGAGTCCAGTCCGTAGTGGATCTAACATAATAGTGAGAGTCCAGTCCATAGTGGATCTAACATAATAGTGAGAGTCCAGTCCATAGTGCGTCTAGCATAATATTGTGAAAGTCCAGTCCGTAGTGGATCTAACATAATAGTGTGAGAGTCCAGTCCATAGTGGATCTAACATAATAGTGAGAGTCCAGTCCATCGTGGATCTAACATAATAGTGAGAGTCCAGTCCATAGTGGATCTAATATAATAGTGTGAGAGTCCAGTCCATAGTGGATCTAACATAATTGTGAGAGTCCAGTCCATAGTGGATCTAACATAATAGTGTGAGAGTCCAGTCCATAGTGGATCTAACATAATAGTGTGAGAGTCCAGTCCATAGTGGATCTAACATGATAGTGTGAGAGTCCAGTCCATAGTGGATCTAACATAATAGTGAGAGTCCAGTCCATAATGCGTCTAGCATAATATTGTGAAAGTCCAGTCCGTAGTGGATCTAACATACTAGTGAGAGTCCAGTCCATAGTGGATCTAACATAATAGTGAGAGTCCAGTCCATAGTGGATCTAACATAATAGTGAGAGTCCAGTCCATAGTGGATCTAACATAATAGTGAGAGTCCAGTCCATAGTGAGGAAAAAAATAGATTTTAAATGCGCCTTATAGTCCGGAAAATACGGTACATTTCTTTGACAGTGCAGTGTGAAAGCTTATGTGTTTACTTATCAATTAATGAATGCAGTCTTAAAGAAATATAACCTGCGGAGGCACTTTCTGATGAAACATCCACATTTCAATTCTAGTTGAATAGCCATGACCAACAACGATATATTATTGAAAAAGTGTTCTAGAGTGGGAAAATCTGACAACGGCGCCTTGTCATTGGTCATGTGAAGAAAATACATAAACCATTAGATAACGATAAGGTCCGGGTCCGTCACGTCACCTCACCGGAAGAACAAGAGCGAAGCCCGGTTTGTTGTGTCAGGGAAGATAAGAGACTTTATGTACTGTACATGCACTCTTTCATCTTCTAGAAAGTGGTTGTGTCCAGAGTCTGTTTACAGAAGCGTATACATTGTGTTCACTCAGTCATTCCCATCTGGACGTGACTATTTATTGATCCAACACGTGTGCTGAGAAGAACATTGTGTGGACAACGGCCTTGTGAGAATCTATGTTGACATTGGTTAAGCTTGTCAATTTGTACTTATGACAAATGCCTAAAGGTACACTGCAAAAAGTCAGTGTTCAGAAACAAGAAAAAAAAAATACAAAAATGAGGGGTATTTTATTTGAACTAAGCAACATTATCTGCCAATAGAACAAGAAAATTTGGCTTGTCAAGACTTTCCAAAACAAGTAAAATTAGCTAACCTCAATGAACCCCAAATTACCTTAAAATAAGTATATTCTCACTAATAACAAGTGCACTTTTCTTGGTAGAAAGTAAAACTACCAATGATGCTTTTGTTCAGAAGGAGCTGCGCATGGACTTCATTTATAAGTAAAGGTAAGACCATAATAACGATTGTTTTTAAATAAATGTGCTTTTTTGTGTGCTACAGTTTGTATGTGTAAAGTTAAAGTTAAGTTAAAGTACCAATGATTGTCACACACACACTAGGTGTGGTGAAATGTGTCCTCTGCATTTGACCCATCCCCTTGTTCACCCCCTGGGAGGTGAGGGGAGCAGTGAGCAGCAGCGGTGGCCGCGCCCGGGAATCGTTTTTGATAATTTAACCCCCAATTCCAACCCTTGATGCTGAGTGCCAAGCAGGGAGGCAATGGGTCCCATTTTTATAGTCTTTGGTATGACTCGGCCGGGGGTTTGAACTCACAACCTACTGATCTCAGGGCGGACACTCTAATAATAATAATAATAATAATAGATTGCATTTGTAAAAAAAAAAAACACTTTACATTGAGTAAACAACCTCAAAGTGCTACAGTGTATTAAAAATATAAAATAAAAAGATAATAAAAAATAAATACAAATAAAAATTAGAACAGTCAAATAGCTAGAACTAGTATGCATATATCTAAAAAAAGTTCACGAGTGAGGGAAGAGTGGATCGTGAGATCGACAGGCGGATCGGTGCGGCGTCTTCAGTAATGCGGACGCTGTATCGATCCGTTGTGGTGAAGAAGGAGCTGAGCCGGAAGGCAAAGCTCTCAATTTACCGGTCGATCTACGTTCCCATCCTCACCTATGGTCATGAGCTTTGGGTTATGACCGAAAGGACAAGATCACGGGTACAAGCGGCCGAAATGAGTTTCCTCCGCCGGGTGGCGGGGCTCTCCTTTAGAGATAGGGTGAGAAGCTCTGTCATCCGGGGGGAGCTCAAAGTAAAGCCGCTGCTCCTCCACATCGAGAGGAGCCAGATGAGGTGGTTCGGGCATCTGGTCAGGATGCCACCCGAACGCCTCCCTAGGGAGGTGTTTAGGGCACGTCCGACCGGTAGGAGGCCGCGAGGAAGACCCAGGACACGTTGGGAAGACTATGTCTCCCGGCTGGCCTGGGAACGCCTCGGGGTCCCACAGGAAGAGCTGGACGAAGTGGCTGGGGAGAGGGAAGTCTGGGCTTCCCTGCTTAGGCTGCTGCCCCCGCGACCCGACCTTGGATAAGCGGAAGAAGATGGATGGATGGATGGATAGTATGCATATATCTAAAAAAAAGGTTTTTTTTAAAAAAGAAGGGTTTTTAAGCCTTTTTTAAAAACATCCACAGTCTGTGGTACCCTCAGGTGGTCAGGGAGAGCATTCCACAGACTGCGAGCGGCGGAGCAGAAAACCACTAGGCCACTGAAAAAGAGACCTTTTTGCTCAATATGTTGAAAAATATTCTTAAATTAAGTCAATGCTAGTGCCATTATCTTGACATGATGATATGCGCTCGGCATCATGATTTTTTTTTTTTCATGCTTGAAGTAAGAAAATATTACTTTAAAAAAACAGTTTTATACTTGTGAGTGTTGATGACACAGCTTTGCAACAGTTGATATTCTAGTTTCAAGCATGTTTTACTCAATATAGGTCATCAAATCTCAGCAACAAGCTGTAATATCTTACTGAGATCATTTAGGACCAAAACCCTTAAAACAAGTAAAACACTCTAACATAAAATCTGCTTAGTGAGAAGAATTATCTTATCAGACAGAAAATAAGCAAATATCACCCTTATTTGAGATATTTCATCTTACTTAGATTTCAGTTTTTGCAGTGTAAAGCCCTGAGGAGAAACAAAACAAACAATATTTCAAAGCAATTACAGGTAAAACAAACAACCTTTGCTTGCAATTGTATTTGTTCAAGTATGGGATTCTTTGGGACATTTGCATAAAATACACACGGTCATGCAGAGATTAGAGAAAGAATGCATGAATATATTTTGCACCTTAATCTTCAATACTTAGGTGAAATTTAGAGGCCTAACAAGCTGTGGATAAGTCATTAGCAAAGATAATAAGAGAACACATTACATGACAGTGAGAGGGGGTGGTTTGTTTTCTCGGTAAACATTAATTGGTAATTTGACCTTGGGTGCAGGGAAAACATTATTTCTAGCTTGTTACCATGATTCCTAATTAGTCTCTTTTTTTTAACTTTCCAACAAGACAGGAAGGATAATTAATAATTTGAGTTGTCTTGTTAGACAATCCTGATGATCCCTATTATCGTGTTTCTTCTTTAACCAGCGGTATAATGTTCATATTGTTGTTACTCAGCCAGCGTTTGTGGGTCTGATGGACCCGTTGCCTTTTGTGGCTTTTAAGGCCTCACAATCAAACACTTTTATGTTAAAATACTGAACAGATGTTTATTGGGATAAGGTATACATCTGTTGAGAGTTCAATTTAGCTAATGAGGAGAACGCATGGAGCTGCACCCTTAGTCACAGTCTCGCCCTACGCTCTAAGGTTCAGCTCCCGCGTCCCTCTTTTTATTCAGAGTTCCACAGTCAACATTACTGAGGCCGCCTCTAAAAGGAGTGGTCACATATATTATGCAAAGCAGGTCCAGGACGCACAGTACGTGACGGAATGTGCTGGGGGCCTTGTGATTTCGCCTTGTCCCCGCTTTGTCTGCGTGTTGTCTTCGTTGAGGTCCTTGAAGTCTCTGCTTTGTCTGCGTGCTGTCATCTTATCTTCGTTGAGGTCATTGAAGTCCTTGGCTGATAGCGGGCTAAAAACAAAGATAACATCTGTGGCTGAGGCCACCCCTCAGACAAGAAGTTTTTGTCCTTGCACAGATTAGAAAAGTCTTACTTGAGCACAATAGCTAATAACTAAAGCAACGGACTTTAAGCATACTAAAGTTAGTGTGATAATATATACATAATTATTCTAACATCAACACTGTCTGCTCTCATTTTCTCGCACATTTGACCCTCTGATATTCTGAGTACCTACACCCTGTCCTCCTCCTGTCTAGGCCTGCTGTTTGTGTGTGTGTGTGTGTGTGTGGGTGTGTGTGTGTGTGTGTGTGTGGTACACATAACATCAATTTCCACACTTCTATTAGGCCCGGGTCCAGTGGACCCGGACAACTTATATGTAATATAAATGTGTAGGGGGGGTGTATGGTGTGTGGTCATTAAATATGTATTCTGATATATGTTCCTCACGGAAAATGAGCCAAAGTCAGTGAGTCTCAGTTTGAAAAATTAATTAATTGTATCATTTTTCTTTTAATAAAAAAATGAAAACGGGTCCCACAGACCCGAACACCACACAAGGGGGCAAAGAGCGCCTGAATCTGGACCAGCTAATACAGATTTACCTTGTTTTACAATGTGCTAAGTTAACATTTGTTTTTGTTTTTTGTCCCTCGACCAGCTGTGTACTTCAATCAATCAATGTTTATTTATATAGCCCTAAATCACAAGTGTCTCAAAGGGCTGCACAAGCCACAACGACATCCTCGGTACAGAGCCCACATAAGGGCAAGGAAAAACTCACCCCAGTGGGACGTGGATGTGAATGACTATGAGAAAGAAACCTTGGAGAG